>NW_026728471.1:20000-32500 GCF_030684315.1 Stegostoma tigrinum
TCAGTAAGCAGGAAAAGTCGGGAAAAGTGTCTAAAAATGCTTGGAAATCTGAGGAAAATGCCCGAAAATGAGGCCCCTCGGTCGGGAGGAGGAAGTCGAAAATCCCCGTGCCCGACGAGGGAAGTCAGTAACCAGAAGGAAAAACTTAGAAAAAAATTCTAAGTGTCAAAAAAAATTCTAAGTGTCAAAAAAAATTCTAAGTGTCAAAAAAAATTCTAAGTGTCAAAAAGAATTCTAAGTGTCAAAAAAATTCTAAGTGTCAAAAAAATTCTAAGTGTCAAAAAAAATTCTAAGTGTCAAAAAGAATTCTAAGTGTCAAAAAAAATTCTAAGTGTCAAAAAAAATTCTAAGTGTCAAAAAAAATTCTAAGTGTCAAAAAAAATTCTAAGTGTCAAAAAAAATTCTAAGTGTCAAAAAAAATTCTAAGTGTCAAAAAAATTCTAAGTGTCAAAAAAAATTCTAAGTGTCAAAAAAAATTCTAAGTGTCAAAAAAAATTCTAAGTGTCAAAAAAAATTCTAAGTGTCAAAAAAATTCTAAGTGTCAAAAAAAATTCTAAGTGTCAAAAAAAATTCTAAGTGTCAAAAAAAATTCTAAGTGTCAAAAAGAATTCTAAGTGTCAAAAAAAATTCTAAGTGTCAGAAAGGGAAATGAGTAACCAAGAAGAGAAATGAGTAACCAAGAAATCAGTAACCAACAGGAGAAATGAGTAACCAAGAAGAGAAATGAGTAACCAAGAAATCAGTAACCAACAGGAGAAATGAGTAACCAACGGGAGAAATGAGTAACCAACGGGAGAAATGAGTAACCAACGGGAGAAGTCAGTAACCAACGGGAGAAATCAGTAACCAAAGGGAGAAGTCAGTAACCAACGGGAGAAATCAGTAACCAACAAGAGAAATGAGTAACCAACGGGAGAAATCAGTAACCAAAGGGAGAAGTCAGTAACCAACGGGAGAAATCAGTAACCAAGCTTATTTTTGGTTGGTTACTGACTTCTCCGTTCAACTTGGAGCTGCCCTTGTGCACGATCAAGGAGGGGTATTATCCGCCACGGGGGCTTAATTTTCGCCTAAGGGGAGCGATTTGGAGGCCGTGGCCGGGTGAGGCGCGCCTTTCGAAGGGGAGGGATTTGAATTTCGGCTGCATTGAGGGTAGCTGCCCGCTGTTGTGGGTTTTTGGAGCCTGAGCCCGTTCAACTTGGAGCTGCCCTTGTGCACGATCAAGGAGGGGTATTATCGGCCACGGGGGCTTAATTTTCGCCTAAGGGGAGCGATTTGGAGGCCGTGGCCGGGTGAGGCGCGCCTCTCGAAGGGGAGGAATTTGAATTTCGGCTGCATTGAGGGTAGCTGCCCCGCTGTGGTGGTTTTTCGGAGCCTGAGCCCGAGCGGGGCGTCGGTTCCCGAGGTGGGCAGGAGTCGCTGTGCCCGTGAGGCTGCCTGGCCGAGTCGGAGTGCTGTGGGACGGCGGGGAGCGGGTTTTCCCGGGCGAGGGGCCGATCCCGAGGAAGGGGAGCGGTTCCGAGGCCGTGGCCGGGTGAGGCGCGCCTCTCGAAGGGGAGGAATTTGAATTTCGGCTGCATTGAGGGTAGCTGCCCCGCTGTGGTGGTTTTTCGGAGCCTGAGCCCGAGCGGGGCGTCGGTTCCCGAGGTGGGCAGGAGTCGCTGTGCCCGTGAGGCTGCCTGGCCGAGTCGGAGTGCTGTGGGACGGCGGGGAGCGGGTTTTCCCTGGCGAGGGGGCGACCCCGAGGAACTCGGCCGGCGGGGAGGCGTTCCGGCCCGGGCGAGGGGCGCGGACCCGACCGGAGACGTCCAAAACCTTGAAAGGGGTAAGCGGGAAAAGGTCAGCAAAGTGCCCGAAGCAGTAAGGCGAAAAAGCCGTCGGAACCTCCGAAAATGTCCAAAAGCGTGAAATCAGTAACCAGGAAAATGCATAAAAATGGCCAAAAGTGTCAAATCAGTAAGCAGGAAAAGTCGGGAAAAGTGTCTAAAAATGCTTGGAAATCTGAGGAAAATGCCCGAAAATGAGGCCCCTCGGTCGGGAGGAGGAAGTCGAAAATCCCCGTGCCCGACGAGGGAAGTCAGTAACCAGAAGGAAAAACTTAGAAAAAAATTCTAAGTGTCAAAAAAAATTCTAAGTGTCAAAAAAAATTCTAAGTGTCAAAAAAAATTCTAAGTGTCAAAAAGAATTCTAAGTGTCAAAAAAATTCGAAGTGTCAAAAAAAATTCTAAGTGTCAAAAAAAATTCTAAGTGTCAAAAAAAATTCTAAGTGTCAAAAAAAATTCTAAGTGTCAAAAAAATTCTAAGTGTCAAAAAAAATTCTAAGTGTCAAAAAAAATTCTAAGTGTCAAAAAAAATTCTAAGTGTCAAAAAAAATTCTAAGTGTCAAAAAGAATTCTAAGTGTCAAAAAAAATTCTAAGTGTCAGAAAGGGAAATGAGTAACCAAGAAGAGAAATGAGTAACCAAGAAATCAGTAACCAACAGGAGAAATGAGTAACCAAGAAGAGAAATGAGTAACCAAGAAATCAGTAACCAACAGGAGAAATGAGTAACCAACGGGAGAAATGAGTAACCAACGGGAGAAATGAGTAACCAACGGGAGAAGTCAGTAACCAACGGGAGAAATCAGTAACCAAAGGGAGAAGTCAGTAACCAACGGGAGAAATCAGTAACCAACAAGAGAAATGAGTAACCAACGGGAGAAATCAGTAACCAAAGGGAGAAGTCAGTAACCAACGGGAGAAATCAGTAACCAAGCTTATTTTTGGTTGGTTACTGACTTCTCCGTTCAACTTGGAGCTGCCCTTGTGCACGATCAAGGAGGGGTATTATCCGCCACGGGGGCTTAATTTTCGCCTAAGGGGAGCGATTTGGAGGCCGTGGCCGGGTGAGGCGCGCCTTTCGAAGGGGAGGGATTTGAATTTCGGCTGCATTGAGGGTAGCTGCCCGCTGTTGTGGGTTTTTGGAGCCTGAGCCCGAGCGGGGCGTCGGTTCCCGAGGTGGGCAGGAGTCGCTGTGCCCGTGAGGCTGCCTGGCCGAGTCGGAGTGCTGTGGGACGGCGGGGAGCGGGTTTTCCCGGGCGAGGGGCCGATCCCGAGGAAGGGGAGCAGTTCCGAGGCCGTGGCCGGGTGAGGCGCGCCTTTCGGAGGGGAGGAGTTTGAATTTCGGCTGCATTGAGGGTAGCTGCCCCGCTGTGGTGGTTTTTCGGAGCCTGAGCCCGAGCGGGGCGTCGGTTCCCGAGGTGGGCAGGAGTCGCTGTGCCCGTGAGGCTGCCTGGCCGAGTCGGAGTGCTGTGGGACGGCGGGGAGCGGTTTTTCCCGGGCGAGGGGGCGACCCCGAGGAACTCGGCCGGCGGGGAGGCGTTCCGGCCCGGGCGAGGGGCGCGGACCCGACCGGAGACGTCCAAAACCTTGAAAGGGGTAAGCGGGAAAAGGTCAGCAAAGTGCCCGAAGCAGTAAGGCGAAAAAGCCGTCGGAACCTCCGAAAATGTCCAAAAGCGTGAAATCAGTAACCAGGAAAATGCATAAAAATGGCCAAAAGTGTGAAATCAGTAAGCAGGAAAAGTCGGGAAAAGTGTCTAAAAATGCTTGGAAATCTGAGGAAAATGCCCGAAAATGAGGCCCCTCGGTCGGGAGGAGGAAGTCGAAAATCCCCGTGCCCGACGAGGGAAGTCAGTAACCAGAAGGAAAAACTTAGAAAAAAATTCTAAGTGTCAAAAAAAATTCTAAGTGTCAAAAAAAATTCTAAGTGTCAAAAAAAATTCTAAGTGTCAAAAAGAATTCTAAGTGTCAAAAAAATTCTAAGTGTCAAAAAAATTCTAAGTGTCAAAAAAAATTCTAAGTGTCAAAAAGAATTCTAAGTGTCAAAAAAAATTCTAAGTGTCAAAAAAAATTCTAAGTGTCAAAAAAAATTCTAAGTGTCAAAAAAAATTCTAAGTGTCAAAAAAAATTCTAAGTGTCAAAAAAAATTCTAAGTGTCAAAAAAATTCTAAGTGTCAAAAAAAATTCTAAGTGTCAAAAAAAATTCTAAGTGTCAAAAAAAATTCTAAGTGTCAAAAAAAATTCTAAGTGTCAAAAAAATTCTAAGTGTCAAAAAAAATTCTAAGTGTCAAAAAGAATTCTAAGTGTCAAAAAAAATTCTAAGTGTCAAAAAGAATTCTAAGTGTCAAAAAAAATTCTAAGTGTCAGAAAGGGAAATGAGTAACCAAGAAGAGAAATGAGTAACCAAGAAATCAGTAACCAACAGGAGAAATGAGTAACCAAGAAGAGAAATGAGTAACCAAGAAATCAGTAACCAACAGGAGAAATGAGTAACCAACGGGAGAAATGAGTAACCAACGGGAGAAATGAGTAACCAACGGGAGAAGTCAGTAACCAACGGGAGAAATCAGTAACCAAAGGGAGAAGTCAGTAACCAACGGGAGAAATCAGTAACCAACAAGAGAAATGAGTAACCAACGGGAGAAATCAGTAACCAAAGGGAGAAGTCAGTAACCAACGGGAGAAATCAGTAACCAAGCTTATTTTTGGTTGGTTACTGACTTCTCCGTTCAACTTGGAGCTGCCCTTGTGCACGATCAAGGAGGGGTATTATCCGCCACGGGGGCTTAATTTTCGCCTAAGGGGAGCGATTTGGAGGCCGTGGCCGGGTGAGGCGCGCCTTTCGAAGGGGAGGGATTTGAATTTCGGCTGCATTGAGGGTAGCTGCCCGCTGTTGTGGGTTTTTGGAGCCTGAGCCCGTTCAACTTGGAGCTGCCCTTGTGCACGATCAAGGAGGGGTATTATCGGCCACGGGGGCTTAATTTTCGCCTAAGGGGAGCGATTTGGAGGCCGTGGCCGGGTGAGGCGCGCCTTTCGAAGGGGAGGGATTTGAATTTCGGCTGCATTGAGGGTAGCTGCCCGCTGTTGTGGGTTTTTGGAGCCTGAGCCCGTTCAACTTGGAGCTGCCCTTGTGCACGATCAAGGAGGGGTATTATCGGCCACGGGGGCTTAATTTTCGCCTAAGGGGAGCGATTTGGAGGCCGTGGCCGGGTGAGGCGCGCCTTTCGAAGGGGAGGGATTTGAATTTCGGCTGCATTGAGGGTAGCTGCCCGCTGTTGTGGGTTTTTGGAGCCTGAGCCCGAGCGGGGCGTCGGTTCCCGAGGTGGGCAGGAGTCGCTGTGCCCGTGAGGCTGCCTGGCCGAGTCGGAGTGCTGTGGGACGGCGGGGAGCGGGTTTTCCCGGGCGAGGGGCCGATCCCGAGGAAGGGGAGCAGTTCCGAGGCCGTGGCCGGGTGAGGCGCGCCTCTCGAAGGGGAGGAATTTGAATTTCGGCTGCATTGAGGGTAGCTGCCCCGCTGTGGTGGTTTTTCGGAGCCTGAGCCCGAGCGGGGCGTCGGTTCCCGAGGTGGGCAGGAGTCGCTGTGCCCGTGAGGCTGCCTGGCCGAGTCGGAGTGCTGTGGGACGGCGGGGAGCGGGTTTTCCCGGGCGAGGGGGCGATCCCGAGGAAGGGGAGCGATTTGGAGGCCGTGGCCGGGTGAGGCGCGCCTTTCGGAGGGGAGGAATTTGAATTTCGGCTGCATTGAGGGTAGCTGCCCGCTGTTGTGGGTTTTTGGAGCCTGAGCCCGAGCGGGGCGTCGGTTCCCGAGGTGGGCAGGAGTCGCTGTGCCCGTGAGGCTGCCTGGCCGAGTCGGAGTGCTGTGGGACGGCGGGGAGCGGGTTTTCCCGGGCGAGGGGCCGATCCCGAGGAAGGGGAGCAGTTCCGAGGCCGTGGCCGGGTGAGGCGCGCCTTTCGGAGGGGAGGAGTTTGAATTTCGGCTGCATTGAGGGTAGCTGCCCCGCTGTGGTGGTTTTTCGGAGCCTGAGCCCGAGCGGGGCGTCGGTTCCCGAGGTGGGCAGGAGTCGCTGTGCCCGTGAGGCTGCCTGGCCGAGTCGGAGTGCTGTGGGACGGCGGGGAGCGGTTTTTCCCGGGCGAGGGGGCGACCCCGAGGAACTCGGCCGGCGGGGAGGCGTTCCGGCCCGGGCGAGGGGCGCGGACCCGACCGGAGACGTCCAAAACCTTGAAAGGGGTAAGCGGGAAAAGGTCAGCAAAGTGCCCGAAGCAGTAAGGCGAAAAAGCCGTCGGAACCTCCGAAAATGTCCAAAAGCGTGAAATCAGTAACCAGGAAAATGCATAAAAATGGCCAAAAGTGTGAAATCAGTAAGCAGGAAAAGTCGGGAAAAGTGTCTAAAAATGCTTGGAAATCTGAGGAAAATGCCCGAAAATGAGGCCCCTCGGTCGGGAGGAGGAAGTCGAAAATCCCCGTGCCCGACGAGGGAAGTCAGTAACCAGAAGGAAAAACTTAGAAAAAAATTCTAAGTGTCAAAAAAAATTCTAAGTGTCAAAAAAAATTCTAAGTGTCAAAAAAAATTCTAAGTGTCAAAAAGAATTCTAAGTGTCAAAAAAATTCTAAGTGTCAAAAAAATTCTAAGTGTCAAAAAAAATTCTAAGTGTCAAAAAGAATTCTAAGTGTCAAAAAAAATTCTAAGTGTCAAAAAAAATTCTAAGTGTCAAAAAGAATTCTAAGTGTCAAAAAAATTCTAAGTGTCAAAAAAATTCTAAGTGTCAAAAAAAATTCTAAGTGTCAAAAAGAATTCTAAGTGTCAAAAAAAATTCTAAGTGTCAAAAAAAATTCTAAGTGTCAAAAAAAATTCTAAGTGTCAAAAAAAATTCTAAGTGTCAAAAAAAATTCTAAGTGTCAAAAAAAATTCTAAGTGTCAAAAAAATTCTAAGTGTCAAAAAAAATTCTAAGTGTCAAAAAAAATTCTAAGTGTCAAAAAAAATTCTAAGTGTCAAAAAAAATTCTAAGTGTCAAAAAAATTCTAAGTGTCAAAAAAAATTCTAAGTGTCAAAAAAAATTCTAAGTGTCAAAAAAAATTCTAAGTGTCAAAAAGAATTCTAAGTGTCAAAAAAAATTCTAAGTGTCAGAAAGGGAAATGAGTAACCAAGAAGAGAAATGAGTAACCAAGAAATCAGTAACCAACAGGAGAAATGAGTAACCAAGAAGAGAAATGAGTAACCAAGAAATCAGTAACCAACAGGAGAAATGAGTAACCAACGGGAGAAATGAGTAACCAACGGGAGAAATGAGTAACCAACGGGAGAAGTCAGTAACCAACGGGAGAAATCAGTAACCAAAGGGAGAAGTCAGTAACCAACGGGAGAAATCAGTAACCAACAAGAGAAATGAGTAACCAACGGGAGAAATCAGTAACCAAAGGGAGAAGTCAGTAACCAACGGGAGAAATCAGTAACCAAGCTTATTTTTGGTTGGTTACTGACTTCTCCGTTCAACTTGGAGCTGCCCTTGTGCACGATCAAGGAGGGGTATTATCCGCCACGGGGGCTTAATTTTCGCCTAAGGGGAGCGATTTGGAGGCCGTGGCCGGGTGAGGCGCGCCTCTCGAAGGGGAGGAATTTGAATTTCGGCTGCATTGAGGGTAGCTGCCCCGCTGTGGTGGTTTTTCGGAGCCTGAGCCCGAGCGGGGCGTCGGTTCCCGAGGTGGGCAGGAGTCGCTGTGCCCGTGAGGCTGCCTGGCCGAGTCGGAGTGCTGTGGGACGGCGGGGAGCGGGTTTTCCCGGGCGAGGGGGCGATCCCGAGGAAGGGGAGCGATTTGGAGGCCGTGGCCGGGTGAGGCGCGCCTTTCGGAGGGGAGGAATTTGAATTTCGGCTGCATTGAGGGTAGCTGCCCGCTGTTGTGGGTTTTCGGAGCCTGAGCCCGAGCGGGGCGTCGGTTCCCGAGGTGGGCAGGAGTCGCTGTGCCCGTGAGGCTGCCTGGCCGAGTCGGAGTGCTGTGGGACGGCGGGGAGCGGGTTTTCCCGGGCGAGGGGCCGATCCCGAGGAAGGGGAGCAGTTCCGAGGCCGTGGCCGGGTGAGGCGCGCCTTTCGGAGGGGAGGAGTTTGAATTTCGGCTGCATTGAGGGTAGCTGCCCCGCTGTGGTGGTTTTTCGGAGCCTGAGCCCGAGCGGGGCGTCGGTTCCCGAGGTGGGCAGGAGTCGCTGTGCCCGTGAGGCTGCCTGGCCGAGTCGGAGTGCTGTGGGACGGCGGGGAGCGGTTTTTCCCGGGCGAGGGGGCGACCCCGAGGAACTCGGCCGGCGGGGAGGCGTTCCGGCCCGGGCGAGGGGCGCGGACCCGACCGGAGACGTCCAAAACCTTGAAAGGGGTAAGCGGGAAAAGGTCAGCAAAGTGCCCGAAGCAGTAAGGCGAAAAAGCCGTCGGAACCTCCGAAAATGTCCAAAAGCGTGAAATCAGTAACCAGGAAAATGCATAAAAATGGCCAAAAGTGTGAAATCAGTAAGCAGGAAAAGTCGGGAAAAGTGTCTAAAAATGCTTGGAAATCTGAGGAAAATGCCCGAAAATGAGGCCCCTCGGTCGGGAGGAGGAAGTCGAAAATCCCCGTGCCCGACGAGGGAAGTCAGTAACCAGAAGGAAAAACTTAGAAAAAAATTCTAAGTGTCAAAAAAAATTCTAAGTGTCAAAAAAAATTCTAAGTGTCAAAAAAAATTCTAAGTGTCAAAAAGAATTCTAAGTGTCAAAAAAATTCTAAGTGTCAAAAAAATTCTAAGTGTCAAAAAAAATTCTAAGTGTCAAAAAGAATTCTAAGTGTCAAAAAAAATTCTAAGTGTCAAAAAAAATTCTAAGTGTCAAAAAAAATTCTAAGTGTCAAAAAAAATTCTAAGTGTCAAAAAAAATTCTAAGTGTCAAAAAAAATTCTAAGTGTCAAAAAAATTCTAAGTGTCAAAAAAAATTCTAAGTGTCAAAAAAAATTCTAAGTGTCAAAAAAAATTCTAAGTGTCAAAAAAAATTCTAAGTGTCAAAAAAATTCTAAGTGTCAAAAAAAATTCTAAGTGTCAAAAAGAATTCTAAGTGTCAAAAAAAATTCTAAGTGTCAAAAAGAATTCTAAGTGTCAAAAAAAATTCTAAGTGTCAGAAAGGGAAATGAGTAACCAAGAAGAGAAATGAGTAACCAAGAAATCAGTAACCAACAGGAGAAATGAGTAACCAAGAAGAGAAATGAGTAACCAAGAAATCAGTAACCAACAGGAGAAATGAGTAACCAACGGGAGAAATGAGTAACCAACGGGAGAAATGAGTAACCAACGGGAGAAGTCAGTAACCAACGGGAGAAATCAGTAACCAAAGGGAGAAGTCAGTAACCAACGGGAGAAATCAGTAACCAACAAGAGAAATGAGTAACCAACGGGAGAAATCAGTAACCAAAGGGAGAAGTCAGTAACCAACGGGAGAAATCAGTAACCAAGCTTATTTTTGGTTGGTTACTGACTTCTCCGTTCAACTTGGAGCTGCCCTTGTGCACGATCAAGGAGGGGTATTATCGGCCACGGGGGCTTAATTTTCGCCTAAGGGGAGCGATTTGGAGGCCGTGGCCGGGTGAGGCGCGCCTTTCGAAGGGGAGGGATTTGAATTTCGGCTGCATTGAGGGTAGCTGCCCGCTGTTGTGGGTTTTTGGAGCCTGAGCCCGTTCAACTTGGAGCTGCCCTTGTGCACGATCAAGGAGGGGTATTATCGGCCACGGGGGCTTAATTTTCGCCTAAGGGGAGCGATTTGGAGGCCGTGGCCGGGTGAGGCGCGCCTTTCGAAGGGGAGGGATTTGAATTTCGGCTGCATTGAGGGTAGCTGCCCGCTGTTGTGGGTTTTTGGAGCCTGAGCCCGAGCGGGGCGTCGGTTCCCGAGGTGGGCAGGAGTCGCTGTGCCCGTGAGGCTGCCTGGCCGAGTCGGAGTGCTGTGGGACGGCGGGGAGCGGGTTTTCCCGGGCGAGGGGCCGATCCCGAGGAAGGGGAGCAGTTCCGAGGCCGTGGCCGGGTGAGGCGCGCCTCTCGAAGGGGAGGAATTTGAATTTCGGCTGCATTGAGGGTAGCTGCCCCGCTGTGGTGGTTTTTCGGAGCCTGAGCCCGAGCGGGGCGTCGGTTCCCGAGGTGGGCAGGAGTCGCTGTGCCCGTGAGGCTGCCTGGCCGAGTCGGAGTGCTGTGGGACGGCGGGGAGCGGGTTTTCCCGGGCGAGGGGGCGATCCCGAGGAAGGGGAGCGATTTGGAGGCCGTGGCCGGGTGAGGCGCGCCTTTCGGAGGGGAGGAATTTGAATTTCGGCTGCATTGAGGGTAGCTGCCCGCTGTTGTGGGTTTTCGGAGCCTGAGCCCGAGCGGGGCGTCGGTTCCCGAGGTGGGCAGGAGTCGCTGTGCCCGTGAGGCTGCCTGGCCGAGTCGGAGTGCTGTGGGACGGCGGGGAGCGGGTTTTCCCGGGCGAGGGGCCGATCCCGAGGAAGGGGAGCAGTTCCGAGGCCGTGGCCGGGTGAGGCGCGCCTTTCGGAGGGGAGGAGTTTGAATTTCGGCTGCATTGAGGGTAGCTGCCCCGCTGTGGTGGTTTTTCGGAGCCTGAGCCCGAGCGGGGCGTCGGTTCCCGAGGTGGGCAGGAGTCGCTGTGCCCGTGAGGCTGCCTGGCCGAGTCGGAGTGCTGTGGGACGGCGGGGAGCGGTTTTTCCCGGGCGAGGGGGCGACCCCGAGGAACTCGGCCGGCGGGGAGGCGTTCCGGCCCGGGCGAGGGGCGCGGACCCGACCGGAGACGTCCAAAACCTTGAAAGGGGTAAGCGGGAAAAGGTCAGCAAAGTGCCCGAAGCAGTAAGGCGAAAAAGCCGTCGGAACCTCCGAAAATGAGTAAAAGCCCGGAAGGAGTAAGGTGGAGAAGTCAGCAAAGTGCCCGAAATGTCCGAAGCAGTAAGGCGAAAAAGCCGTCGGAACCTCCGAAAATGAGTAAAAGCCCGGAAGGAGTAAGCGGGAAAAGTCAGCCAAGTGCCCGAAATGTCCGAAGCAGTAAGGCGAAAAAGCCGTCAGAACCTCCGAAAATGAGTAAAAGCCCGGAAGGAGTAAGCGGGAAAAGTCAGCCAAGTGCCCGAAATGTCCGAAGCAGTAAGGCGAAAAAGCCGTCAGAACCTCCGAAAATGAGTAAAAGCCCGGAAGGAGTAAGCGGGAAAAGTCAGCCAAGTGCACGAAATGTCCGAAGCAGTAAGGCGAAAAAGCCGTCAGAACCTCCGAAAATGAGTAAAAGCCCGGAAGGAGTAAGCGGGAAAAGTCAGCCAAGTGCCCGAAATGTCCGAAGCAGTAAGGCGAAAAAGCCGTCAGAACCTCCGAAAATGAGTAAAAGCCCGGAAGGAGTAAGCGGGAAAAGTCAGCCAAGTGCCCGAAATGTCCGAAGCAGTAAGGCGAAAAAGCCGTCAGAACCTCCGAAAATGTCCAAAAGCGTGAAATCAGTAACCAGGAAAATGCTTAAAAATGGCCAAAAGTGTGAAATCAGTAAGCAGGAAAAGTCGGGAAAATGCATAAAAATGGCCAAAAGTGTGAAATCAGTAAGCAGGAAAAGTCGGGAAAATGCATAAAAATGGCCAAAAGTGTGAAATCAGTAAGCAGGAAAAGTCGGGAAAAGTGTCTAAAAATGCTTGGAAATCTGAGGAAAATGCCCGAAAATGAGGCCCCTCGGTCGGGAGGAGGAAGTCGAAAATCCCCGTGCCCGACGAGGGAAGTCAGTAACCAGAAGGAAAAACTTAGAAAAAAATTCTAAGTGTCAAAAAAAATTCTAAGTGTCAAAAAAATTCTAAGTGTCAAAAAAAATTCTAAGTGTCAAAAAAAATTCTAAGTGTCAAAAAAAATTCTAAGTGTCAAAAAAATTCTAAGTGTCAAAAAAAATTCTAAGTGTCAAAAAAATTCTAAGTGTCAAAAAAAATTCTAAGTGTCAAAAAAATTCTAAGTGTCAAAAAAATTCTAAGTGTCAAAAAAATTCTAAGTGTCAAAAAAAATTCTAAGTGTCAAAAAAAATTCTAAGTGTCAAAAAAAATTCTAAGTGTCAAAAAAATTCTAAGTGTCAAAAAAAATTCTAAGTGTCAAAAAAAATTCTAAGTGTCAGCGGAGGAAAGTCGGTGGGGAAGGGGAAAAATCCGAAAATCCACGCCGGGTTGGAGTTCCAGGGCCCCGCTGGAGGGGTGGGAATTCGCCCCGGCGCCTTGCCCCGTTGCAATAAAGTGTCCGCAGCCCGAAAACTTTAACTTTGAAAAATCACGGAAGTCGGCAAGGGGGACGATCCGAGTACCGTTTGCGGGCTTTCGGTGCCTCATCGTCGGACTGAAATTTCAAATTCGCCCCCAAAGTGCAACTCGTCATTTTCGGCCGGGGGGGTTGGCGGGGTACCCGGAGATTTTCGGGAACACGTTTTTTAGAACAAAATGGCGGCTCGGGACCACTTTGAGACAGGCCCGAGGAACGGTTCCAAAGACGGTGGGCGGCAATTTGGAACTCGTGTGCATGCCAAAGAGCTCTCGGAGGTCGGATTTTGAACACTTTGTCGAATTTTGAACACTTTGTCGAATTTTGAACACTTTGTCGAATTTTGAACACTTTGTCGAATTTCGAACACTTTGTCGAATTTTGAACACTTTGTCGAACATGCGAACACTTTGTCGAACTTTTGAACGCTAACAGTC
>NW_026728471.1:45000-50247 GCF_030684315.1 Stegostoma tigrinum
AGGCGCGCCTTTCGGAGGGGAGGAGTTTGAATTTCGGCTGCATTGAGGGTAGCTGCCCCGCTGTGGTGGTTTTTCGGAGCCTGAGCCCGAGCGGGGCGTCGGTTCCCGAGGTGGGCAGGAGTCGCTGTGCCCGTGAGGCTGCCTGGCCGAGTCGGAGTGCTGTGGGACGGCGGGGAGCGGTTTTTCCCGGGCGAGGGGGCGACCCCGAGGAACTCGGCCGGCGGGGAGGCGTTCCGGCCCGGGCGAGGGGCGCGGACCCGACCGGAGACGTCCAAAACCTTGAAAGGGGTAAGCGGGAAAAGGTCAGCAAAGTGCCCGAAGCAGTAAGGCGAAAAAGCCGTCGGAACCTCCGAAAATGTCCAAAAGCGTGAAATCAGTAACCAGGAAAATGCATAAAAATGGCCAAAAGTGTGAAATCAGTAAGCAGGAAAAGTCGGGAAAAGTGTCTAAAAATGCTTGGAAATCTGAGGAAAATGCCCGAAAATGAGGCCCCTCGGTCGGGAGGAGGAAGTCGAAAATCCCCGTGCCCGACGAGGGAAGTCAGTAACCAGAAGGAAAAACTTAGAAAAAAATTCTAAGTGTCAAAAAAAATTCTAAGTGTCAAAAAAAATTCTAAGTGTCAAAAAAAATTCTAAGTGTCAAAAAGAATTCTAAGTGTCAAAAAAATTCTAAGTGTCAAAAAAATTCTAAGTGTCAAAAAAAATTCTAAGTGTCAAAAAGAATTCTAAGTGTCAAAAAAAATTCTAAGTGTCAAAAAAAATTCTAAGTGTCAAAAAGAATTCTAAGTGTCAAAAAAATTCTAAGTGTCAAAAAATTCTAAGTGTCAAAAAAAATTCTAAGTGTCAAAAAGAATTCTAAGTGTCAAAAAAAATTCTAAGTGTCAAAAAAAATTCTAAGTGTCAAAAAAAATTCTAAGTGTCAAAAAAAATTCTAAGTGTCAAAAAAAATTCTAAGTGTCAAAAAAAATTCTAAGTGTCAAAAAAATTCTAAGTGTCAAAAAAAATTCTAAGTGTCAAAAAAAATTCTAAGTGTCAAAAAAAATTCTAAGTGTCAAAAAAAATTCTAAGTGTCAAAAAAATTCTAAGTGTCAAAAAAAATTCTAAGTGTCAAAAAAATTCTAAGTGTCAAAAAAAATTCTAAGTGTCAAAAAGAATTCTAAGTGTCAAAAAAAATTCTAAGTGTCAGAAAGGGAAATGAGTAACCAAGAAGAGAATTGAGTAACCAAGAAATCAGTAACCAACAGGAGAAATGAGTAACCAAGAAGAGAAATGAGTAACCAAGAAATCAGTAAACCAACAGGAGAAATGAGTAACCAACGGGAGAAATGAGTAACCAACGGGAGAAATGAGTAACCAACGGGAGAAGTCAGTAACCCAACGGGAGAAATCAGTAACCAAAGGGAGAAGTCAGTAACCAACGGGAGAAATCAGTAACCAACAAGAGAAATGAGTAACCAACGGGAGAAATCAGTAACCAAAGGGAGAAGTCAGTAACCAACGGGAGAAATCAGTAACCAAGCTTATTTTTGGTTGGTTACTGACTTCTCCGTTCAACTGGAGCTGCCCTTGTGCACGATCAAGGAGGGGTATTATCCGCCACGGGGGCTTAATTTTCGCCTAAGGGGAGCGATTTGGAGGCCGTGGCCGGGTGAGGCGCGCCTCTCGAAGGGGAGGAATTTGAATTTCGGCTGCATTGAGGGTAGCTGCCCCGCTGTGGTGGTTTTTCGGAGCCTGAGCCCGAGCGGGGCGTCGGTTCCCGAGGTGGGCAGGAGTCGCTGTGCCCGTGAGGCTGCCTGGCCGAGTCGGAGTGCTGTGGGACGGCGGGGAGCGGGTTTTCCCGGGCGAGGGGGCGATCCCGAGGAAGGGGAGCGATTTGGAGGCCGTGGCCGGGTGAGGCGCGCCTTTCGGAGGGGAGGAATTTGAATTTCGGCTGCATTGAGGGTAGCTGCCCGCTGTTGTGGGGTTTTCGGAGCCTGAGCCCGAGCGGGGCGTCGGTTCCCGAGGTGGGCAGGAGTCGCTGTGCCCGTGAGGCTGCCTGGCCGAGTCGGAGTGCTGTGGGACGGCGGGGAGCGGGTTTTCCCGGGCGAGGGGCCGATCCCGAGGAAGGGGAGCAGTTCCGAGGCCGTGGCCGGGTGAGGCGCGCCTTTCGGAGGGGAGGAGTTTGAATTTCGGCTGCATTGAGGGTAGCTGCCCCGCTGTGGTGGTTTTTCGGAGCCTGAGCCCGAGCGGGGCGTCGGTTCCCGAGGTGGGCAGGAGTCGCTGTGCCCGTGAGGCTGCCTGGCCGAGTCGGAGTGCTGTGGGACGGCGGGGAGCGGTTTTTCCCGGGCGAGGGGGCGACCCCGAGGAACTCGGCCGGCGGGGAGGCGTTCCGGCCCGGGCGAGGGGCGCGGACCCGACCGGAGACGTCCAAAACCTTGAAAGGGGTAAGCGGGAAAAGGTCAGCAAAGTGCCCGAAGCAGTAAGGCGAAAAAGCCGTCGGAACCTCCGAAAATGTCCAAAAGCGTGAAATCAGTAACCAGGAAAATGCATAAAAATGGCCAAAAGTGTGAAATCAGTAAGCAGGAAAAGTCGGGAAAAGTGTCTAAAAATGCTTGGAAATCTGAGGAAAATGCCCGAAAATGAGGCCCCTCGGTCGGGAGGAGGAAGTCGAAAATCCCCGTGCCCGACGAGGGAAGTCAGTAACCAGAAGGAAAAACTTAGAAAAAAATTCTAAGTGTCAAAAAAAATTCTAAGTGTCAAAAAAAATTCTAAGTGTCAAAAAAAATTCTAAGTGTCAAAAAGAATTCTAAGTGTCAAAAAAATTCTAAGTGTCAAAAAAATTCTAAGTGTCAAAAAAAATTCTAAGTGTCAAAAAGAATTCTAAGTGTCAAAAAAAATTCTAAGTGTCAAAAAAAATTCTAAGTGTCAAAAAAAATTCTAAGTGTCAAAAAAAATTCTAAGTGTCAAAAAAAATTCTAAGTGTCAAAAAAATTCTAAGTGTCAAAAAAATTCTAAGTGTCAAAAAAAATTCTAAGTGTCAAAAAAAATTCTAAGTGTCAAAAAAAATTCTAAGTGTCAAAAAAAATTCTAAGTGTCAAAAAAATTCTAAGTGTCAAAAAATTTCTAAGTGTCAAAAAGAATTCTAAGTGTCAAAAAAAATTCTAAGTGTCAAAAAGAATTCTAAGTGTCAAAAAAAATTCTAAGTGTCAGAAAGGGAATATGAGTAACCAAGAAGAGAAATGAGTAACCAAGAAATCAGTAACCAACAGGAGAAATGAGTAACCAAGAAGAGAAATGAGTAACCAAGAAATCAGTAACCAACAGGAGAAATGAGTAACCAACGGGAGAAATGAGTAACCAACGGGAGAAATGAGTAACCAACGGGAGAAGTCAGTAACCAACGGGAGAAATCAGTAACCAAAGGGTCAGTAACCAACGGGAGAAATCAGTAACCAACAAGAGAAATGAGTAACCAACGGGAGAAATCAGTAACCAAAGGGAGAAGTCAGTAACCAACGGGAGAAATCAGTAACCAAGCTTATTTTTGGTTGGTTACTGACTTCTCCGTTCAACTTGGAGCTGCCCTTGTGCACGATCAAGGAGGGGTATTATCGGCCACGGGGGCTTAATTTTCGCCTAAGGGGAGCGATTTGGAGGCCGTGGCCGGGTGAGGCGCGCCTTTCGAAGGGGAGGGATTTGAATTTCGGCTGCATTGAGGGTAGCTGCCCGCTGTTGTGGGTTTTTGGAGCCTGAGCCCGTTCAACTTGGAGCTGCCCTTGTGCACGATCAAGGAGGGGTATTATCGGCCACGGGGGCTTAATTTTCGCCTAAGGGGAGCGATTTGGAGGCCGTGGCCGGGTGAGGCGCGCCTTTCGAAGGGGAGGGATTTGAATTTCGGCTGCATTGAGGGTAGCTGCCCGCTGTTGTGGGTTTTTGGAGCCTGAGCCCGAGCGGGGCGTCGGTTCCCGAGGTGGGCAGGAGTCGCTGTGCCCGTGAGGCTGCCTGGCCGAGTCGGAGTGCTGTGGGACGGCGGGGAGCGGGTTTTCCCGGGCGAGGGGCCGATCCCGAGGAAGGGGAGCAGTTCCGAGGCCGTGGCCGGGTGAGGCGCGCCTCTCGAAGGGGAGGAATTTGAATTTCGGCTGCATTGAGGGTAGCTGCCCCGCTGTGGTGGTTTTTCGGAGCCTGAGCCCGAGCGGGGCGTCGGTTCCGAGGTGGGCAGGAGTCGCTGTGCCCGTGAGGCTGCCTGGCCGAGTCGGAGTGCTGTGGGACGGCGGGGAGCGGGTTTTCCCGGGCGAGGGGGCGATCCCGAGGAAGGGGAGCGATTTGGAGGCCGTGGCCGGGTGAGGCGCGCCTTTCGGAGGGGAGGAATTTGAATTTCGGCTGCATTGAGGGTAGCTGCCCGCTGTTGTGGGTTTTCGGAGCCTGAGCCCGAGCGGGGCGTCGGTTCCCGAGGTGGGCAGGAGTCGCTGTGCCCGTGAGGCTGCCTGGCCGAGTCGGAGTGCTGTGGGACGGCGGGGAGCGGGTTTTCCCGGGCGAGGGGCCGATCCCGAGGAAGGGGAGCAGTTCCGAGGCCGTGGCCGGGTGAGGCGCGCCTTTCGGAGGGGAGGAGTTTGAATTTCGGCTGCATTGAGGGTAGCTGCCCCGCTGTGGTGGTTTTTCGGAGCCTGAGCCCGAGCGGGGCGTCGGTTCCCGAGGTGGGCAGGAGTCGCTGTGCCCGTGAGGCTGCCTGGCCGAGTCGGAGTGCTGTGGGACGGCGGGGAGCGGTTTTTCCCGGGCGAGGGGGCGACCCCGAGGAACTCGGCCGGCGGGGAGGCGTTCCGGCCCGGGCGAGGGGCGCGGACCCGACCGGAGACGTCCAAAACCTTGAAAGGGGTAAGCGGGAAAAGGTCAGCAAAGTGCCCGAAGCAGTAAGGCGAAAAAGCCGTCGGAACCTCCGAAAATGAGTAAAAGCCCGGAAGGAGTAAGGTGGAGAAGTCAGCAAAGTGCCCGAAATGTCCGAAGCAGTAAGGCGAAAAAGCCGTCGGAACCTCCGAAAATGAGTAAAAGCCCGGAAGGAGTAAGCGGGAAAAGTCAGCCAAGTGCCCGAAATGTCCGAAGCAGTAAGGCGAAAAAGCCGTCAGAACCTCCGAAAATGAGTAAAAGCCCGGAAGGAGTAAGCGGGAAAAGTCAGCCAAGTGCCCGAAATGTCCGAAGCAGTAAGGCGAAAAAGCCGTCAGAACCTCCGAAAATGAGTAAAAGCCCGGAAGGAGTAAGCGGGAAAAGTCAGCCA
>NW_026728472.1:300000-559474 GCF_030684315.1 Stegostoma tigrinum
GAGCGAGGGATGGAGGGAGGGAGGGAGGGTTGGCAAGTGAGCAAGGGGCAGGGAGGAAGGGAGCAAGGGAGTGAGGGACAGGGAGAGAGGGAGTGATGGAGCGAGGGACGGGATGTGAGCTTGGGAGGGAGCGAGTGACATAACGGGAGTCAGAGAGGGAGCGAGTGGCAGGGAGGGAGTGACGGAGGGAGGGATTGGAGCAAGGGACGGGAGCAAAGGACAGAGGGACAGGAGAGAAGGATGGGGAGAGAGCTCGCAATGGGATCAGGGGATGGGGAGGGACTGAAGGATGGAGAGGGAGTGAGGGACGGGGATGGAGCAAGAGACATGGAGCGAGGGACAGAAAAGGAGCAAAGAACAGGGAAGGAGGGAAAGGGATGAAGGAACAGGGAGAGGGACAGGGAGGGTCAGGGAGGTAGACAGGGTTGGACGGACAGGGTGGGAGCCTGTTTCTGTCAACACAGAGACAAACAACAATATAGTTTGCTGTGCTGCTTGGCACTTTTTAATGAACGTTAATTGCATATTGAAGTTATGGATGCAGTCAGTGGAATGGGGCCTTTTCTCTTTGGCCTGTGAGTTGAGAGAAACATTGACATGTTTCCCTGTAACCCCCTGTGGGATAAGGTTGGATAAACCAGCACTACCCTCAGTCTGTTACCATAGCGACAGGCTGCTTCATTGCTGAAACATTGAACTGAAATGAGAAAATCCTGGATGGATTGATTAATGAGTGAATTTGATTGATTGATGAATTTGGGTAAAGGGATATTTCAGCACATTCTTCAGCTGCTGCCTGAACTGAGTCTGGGTCACGGCATAAATCGCGGTGTTTGTGCAGCAACTGAGGAGCTGCAGCATGAAGCCCAATTCCTGCACTAAGTAATGTAGATACACAGACCGAGACGCAAAATCCCACATCCGGTTCCAAAGAGAATACACCATTAACATTGACCATAACAGGATGAAATTGGCTGAGATCACAAACAGTAAAATGATGGATTTTTTTCGATTTCTCATTTCTGTGTCACACGGACCGTCCCCATTGGTGTGAGCCCGGAGTCTCCTGCGGGCTCTGCTGGTCACTAAAATGTGTCTGACGGTGAAAACATTGAGCAGCAGAATCAGGAGAAATGGGAGAGTCGGGGTTAAAATGTGGTGGAGGAACGTGATTATGACCCAGACATGAGAGGATAAACAGCGATTGTTCCAGCACAAAACCAGGGGGTGTTCCCCAGCGAATAGTAACCCATGAACATAAAATACCAGAAAATGTTCTTTAAACAGCTCAGCACAGTCACTGTTCCCAGAACCACAGCCGCCGTTTTCTCACTGCAATATTTACTTTTCAGCTTCTGGCAACAAATGGCCACAAATCGATCAAAGGTGAAAGTGACGGTGAACCAGACAGAACAGTCAGTGGCTGCATAAAGCAGGACGGCGTGGATATTACACACGGGGATGGAATACAGGAAATAAAACTGTTCCTCATAAACAATGGGAATGTGTCTCAATATCAGGTCGAGGATAATGATCAGTAGATCCGCCACTGCCATGGCCCCCAGGTAACGTCTGACACATGGAGACAATCCACAAACTTTTCAAGCAGGACGTAGATCGTCACTACATTAACTGTGAGGAAGGAAAACAAATAAATTACACATCAGTCTGGAGGCAAAGTTACCAGTTTGATTGAGGACCCAGTGACATTTTCAAATTTATCGCTGATTTATTGAAAAAAAAGAAGCTGAAATAACCCGTAGTAATGTCTCAATTTGTTTTACTTTGCAAAAAAAACTAACATAAAATACAAGAAACTCTCCCTCCTGAAATACACAAACACACATCCATAAGGACAGACGGCTTCTCGAACATTCCCACAGACTCATTCACTCGAGAGCAGGCACAGGTCATTTCCTTACAGTTCCTGATATAGAGGGTGAAGACGTTTCTGTCCTGAAGGATTCTCTCCCAGTTCCCTGCAGACAAACGGAGGATGGAAATTTCAGTCTTTTCGTCCACATTGTGGTCAATTTTTGTTTGTGAAGAAACATGAACACAGGGAAAATGTATTCACCCCATTAACTACCTGAGGGGAATTTGCAACAGTGTCTCCTTCTCTCTGGAAATGGATCTTTTCCCTCGGGGTCTTATCTTTTGTTCAATTAACTGGCATCCAAATGTTCACAAATAATGTCGGATACAAAATGTTCCGGGGAATGTCGGTTACAGAATGTTCCAGGGAATGTCGGATACAGAATGTGATGGAGTCATAAAAGATCCACATCACAAAGGCCCTTCTGTCCATCAGTTTTGGTGGGACCCACTCAGCCTGGCGGGGGAAATCTCTCCTCAAACTCAACACAAGTGGCAAACACAAATTAAAGGCATTGCCAGATCAGCTGAAGTGGTCAGTTATCTCACATTCTCAATCCACCTCACAGAACCAGCCCAGACACCACAAACCCAGATGAAACATCTGTTCAGCACGGAACACTGTGCAGACCAGGCTAGTGTCCTGCTCCATACAACCCGGCAATCTGTCCAGAGTGGGACACTGTGCAGGCCTCACCAGTCAAATAGATATCAGTCCAGCACGGGGAGCTGTGCAGACCACACCAGTGCATTAATATATGAATCCGGACCAGGTATCTGTCCAGCACGGGGGGCAGTGAGGTGAACACCACTGAACTGATCTGCAAACCTGGAGCAGTTACCCTCCCAGTGTGTAGCTCTGTACAGACCACCCCAGTGCAGTCCCTGGTAACACTGTGTTAAATCACCTCCCAGCCTGGGGAAACATGCAGCCCATGCTGGAAGTGACAGGATGTGGGGCTCCCATCCATTTACAGCTCCATATCTCCAATGTGCCATGACAAGGGGTGCCATGGGTGTGAAAATCACTGCCAGAGAGAGATGGTGGGGAATCACTTTAAATACGAACAAATGGGATGGGTTGAATAAACAGACAGAGACGGGGAGATTGAGAGACTGTGTCATGGAAGGATGTGTTCACAACTTTAGAATGCTGACATGTAGACATACTCCCCAACACTGAAAACACTGCATCGATCCAACATTGTCGACTGATTCAATCCGGACACCTCACCACTTCCCCCTCACCGACACCATCACTAACAGCAGGGGCATGCACATTCACCTTCATTCCCTACCTCCCATTCCCTCATTCCAGGAGGAACAGCCTGGAAGAGGACAGAAAAGGCCAAGCAGGGCGGTGGTGTTCCGCACATCAGTCCACTTACCCACCTTCCCCCACCTCATGGGGAGGGCCCTGGAATGAGCCGGAGGAACCAGGACGGCCCGTGTGGAGATTTCAAAATATACACGTCCCACCAACCGAGTAAGGAGCAATGTTCAGTGAAGGGTAATTCTCACTTTAACACCACTGTCAGTTCCATTTCCACCTGGCACTGCTTAGAAACCGTGCCCCTGATGCCATCTCTCTTTTGTATCGAATTGTACAAATGGAATTCCCATGGTCTCGGTGGGCAGGAGGGTGAGCTCACTACACATCGTCTCCACCAGCTCCCAGGAAGGGAGCACGGAGTCTCCCTCCTACACCTCCTTCAGACAGCTCAGATACTGAAACTAACCTATAATATTTACTAGTCTCCCAAATTGTCCTTACATCTTCAATAATCAAGCATTGAAAATCTCACAGAGTCACAGTCCCCATGGAACAACTGAAACACTGTCACACTCACTGGAGAGAGCAAATACTGATGTACTCTCATGGAGTGACTCAAATAATGAAATGCTGTCCACGGAATAACAGAAATCCCAACACACATCAAATGGAATGAATGCAGTTATTAGCAAAACACAGAACCAAGGAAATTCTGATAGGTTCCCCTTATTTGCGTAAGTATCGGTGTGTTTGTGTATGTATCTGTGTGTCTTTGTGTGGGGCAGGTCTGACAGTCTCTGAGATAATGGGAACTGCAGATGCTGGAGAATCCAAGATAATAAAGTATGAAGCTGCATGAACACAGCAGGCCAAGCAGCATCTCAGGAGCACCAAAGCTTACGTTTCGGGCCTAGACCCTTCATCAGAGACGGGGATGGGGAGAGGGTTCTGGAATAAATAGGGAGAGAGGGGGAGGCGGACGGAAGATGTAGAGAAAAGAAGATAGGTGGAAAGGAGACTATAGGTGGGGAGGTTATATCGAAAGTCATCTTGGGGCCTAGGATAGGGGTGAGGGAGGAGGTCTGGGGGCGAAGTGTAGCATTTCCTGCAGTTGCAGGGGAAGGTGCTGGGTGTGGTCGGGTTGGAGGGCAGTGTGGAGCGAACAAGGGAGTCACGGAGAGAGTGGTCTCTCCGGAAAGCAGACAAGGGTGGGGATGGAAAAATGCCTTGGCTGGTGGGGTCGGATTGTAGATGGCGGAAGTGTCGGAGGATGATGCGTTGTATCCGGAGGTTGGTGGGGTGGTGTGTAAGAACGAGGGGGATCCTCGTTGGGCGGTTGTGGCGGGGACAGGTTGTGAGGGATGTGTTGTGGGAAGTGCAGGAGACGCGGTCAAGGGCGTTCTCGAACACTGTGGGGGGAAAGTTGTGGTCCTTGAAGAACTGGGACATCTGGGATGTGCGGGAGTGGAATGCCTCATTGTGGGAGCAGATGCAGCGGAGGTGGAGGAATTGGGAAAAGGGGATGGAATTTTTGCAGGAGGGTGGGTGGGAGGAGGTGTATTCTAGGTAGCTGTGGGAGTCGATGGGCTTGAAATGGACATCAGTGACAAGCAGGTTTGTGGACTTTGGGAACGAGATAGAAATGGCCCATGCGAGGTTGGGGAATAATAAGGTTGGAGGCTGTGGGTGGGAGGTCCCCTGAGGTGATGAGGTCATGAATGGTGTTGGAGATGATGGTTTGGTGCTCGTTGGTGGGGTCATGATGAAGGGGGCGGTGGGCGGAGGTGATGGAGAGTTGGCGTTCGGCCTTGGCGACGTAGAGGTCAGTGCGCCATACTACCACTGCGTCACCCTTGTCTGTGGGTTTGATGGCGAGGTTGGGGTTGGAGCAGAGGGAGCGGAGGGCTACCCGTTCTGTAGGGGAGAGGTTGGAGTGTTTGAGAGGGGTGGAGAGGTTGAGGCGGTTAATGTCTCGATGGCAGTTGGAGACGAAGAGGTCAAGGGAGTGGAGGAGGCCTGGGGGTGGTGTTCAGGAGGAGGACTTGTGTTGGAAGCGGGTGAAGGGATCAGTGGAGGGAGGGTTAGGTTCCTGGTTGAAGAAGTAAGCGCGGAGGCGAAGGCGGTGGAAAAACTGCTCTATGTCCAAACAATCCACAAACCTGCCTGCCCTGGTCGACACATTGTCTCAGCCTGTTCCTGCCCCACCAAACTCATCGCCAACTATCTGGAATCCATTTTCTCCCCTTTGGTCCAGGAACTCCCTACCTACGTCCGTGACACTACCAACGCCCACTACCTCCTTCAGAACTTCCAATTCCCTGGCACCAAACACTTCATTTTCACCATGGATGTCCACTCCGTATACACCTGTATTCTGCATGTAGATGGACTCAAGGCCCTCCTCTTCTTCCTGTCCTGCAGGCCCGACCAGTCCCCCTCCACCGACACCCTCATCGGCCTCGCTGAACTCGTCCTCACCCTCAACAACTTCTCTTTCCATTCCTCCCACTTCCTACAGACAAAGTGGGTGGCCACGGGCACCCACATGGGCCCCAGCTATGCCTGCCTCTTTGTAGGTTACGTGGAACAAACCCTCTTCCGCACCTACACAGGCCCCGAACCCCACCTCTTCCTCCGGCGTTACATTGATGACTGTATCGGCGCCACCTCTTGCTCCCCAGAGGAGCTCGAACAGTTCATCCATTTCACCTACACCTTCCACCCCAACCTTTAGTTCACCTGGGCCATCTCCATCACAATCCTCACCTTCCTGGACCTCTCAGTCTCCATCTCAGCTTGTAACTGATGTCCATTTCAAGCCCACCGACTCCCACAGCTACCTAGAATACATCTCTTCCGACCCACCCTCCTGCAAAAATTCCATCCCCTATTCCCAATTCCTCCGCCACCGCCGCATCTGCTCCCACGATGAGGCATTCCACTCCCGCACATCCCAGATGTCCAAGTTCTTCAAGGACTGCAACTTTCCTTCCACAGTGGTTGAGAACGCCCTTGACCGCATCTCCTGCATTTCCCGCGACACATCCCTCACACCCCGCCCCGCCACAACCGCCCAACAAGGATCCCCCTCGTTCTCACACACCACCCCGCCAACCTCCGGATACAACGCATCATCCTCCAACACTTCCGCCATCTGCAATCCGACCCCACCACCCAAGACATTTTTCCATCCCCACCCCTGTCTGCCTTCCGGAGAGACCACTCTCTCCGTGACTCCCTTGTTCGCTCCACACTGCCCTCCAACCCCACCACACCCGGCACCTTCCCCTGCAACTGCAGGAAATGCTACGCTTGCCCCCACACCTCCTCCCTCACCCATATCCCAGTCCCCAAGATGACTTTCCATATTAAGCAGAGCTTCACCTGCGCATCTGCCAATGGGGTATACTGTATCCATTGTACCCGGTGTGGCTTCCTCTACATTGGGGAAACCAAGCGGAGGCATGGGGACCGCTTTGCAGAACACCTCCGCTTTGTTCACAATAAACAACTGCACCTCCCAGTCATGAACCGTTTCCACTCTGCCTCCCGATCTTTAGATGACATGTCCATCATGGACCTCCTGCAGTGCCACAATGATGCCACCCGAAGGTTGCAGGAACAGCAACTCATATTCCGCTTGGGAACCCTGCAGCCCAATGGTATCAATGTGGACTTCACCAGCTTCAAAATCTCCCCTTCCCCCACCGCATCCCAAAACCAGCCCAGTTCGTCCCCTCCCCCCCCCACTGCACCACACAACCAACCCAGCTCTTCCCCTCCACCCACTGCATCCCAAAACCAGCCCAGTTCGTCCCCTCCCCCCACTGCACCACACAACCAGCCGAGCTCTTCCCCTTCCCCCAGTGTATCACACAACCAGCCCAGCCTGTCTCTGCCTCCCTAACCTGTTCTTCCTCTCACCCATCCCTTCCTCCCACCCCAAGCCGCACCCCCATTTCCTACCTACTAATCTCATCCCACCTCCTTGACCTGTCCGTCTTCCCTGGACTGACCTAATCCCTCCATGCCTCCCCACCAAAACTCTCCTCTCCACCTATCTTCTTTTCTCTCCATCTTCGGTCCGCCTACCCCTCTCTCCCTATTTATTCCAGAACCCTCACCCCATCCCCCTCTCTGATGAAGGGTCTAGGCCCGAAACGTAAGCTTTTGTGCTCCTGAGATTCTGCTTGGCCTGCTGTGTTCATCCAGCCTCACATTTTTTTTATCTCTGACAGTCTCTGTGCTGTTTGATGTGATGCAATGCCTCCCTCTGCTGGCCTCCACACGCCACTGCACAGGCAGCAGCAGGGGATGGGAACCATCAGGGATTTGTTCAGAGAGGGACTGGGAGGGCAGCAGCGCACGACACCATCCAAACTGATTTCTTCCTCATGTACTTATCTAAATGTCTTTTAAATATTGTAACTGTGCCCACTTCCACCATTTCATCTGGAATTTTATCCCATACGCGAACGACTCTCTGTAAAATAATTGCCCCTCATGTCTCTTTTAAAATGTTTGATCCTCAAAATTTGAAACATCCCCACAGCCTTGAAATCCTCCATCCCCAAGAAAAGATAACCGACATTCAACTTATTTGTGCACCTCATGATTTAAAAGCCTCAATCAGGTCACCCCTTATCCTCCCTGTGCATAAGTCAGTAAAGTCCCAGCCTATCCAGCCTCTGAAAACACTCTGAAGTGGTGATGTATCCGGATTGAATCAGGCGACAGTGTTGGACCCATGCAGTGTTTTCGGTGTAAGGGAGTATGTCTACATGTCAGCATTCTGAAACTTGCGAACACATCCTTCCATGGCACTGTCTCTCTATCTCCCCCTCTCTATCTATATATCCAAACCATCCCATTTGTTCATATTTAAACCAATTCCAGACCATCTCTCTCTGGCAGTGACACCCATGGCACCCCTTGTCCTGGCACAGGCAGGACAGTGGCTCAGTGGTTAGCACTGCAGCCTCACAGCACCAGGGACCTGGGTTCAATTCCAGCCTCGGGCAACTGTCTGTGCGGAGTTTGCACGTTCTCCCCATGTCTGCGTGAGTTTCCTCCGGGTGCTTCGGTTTCCTCCCACAGTCCAAAGATGTGCAGGCTAGTTGGATTGGCCATGCTAAATTGCCCGTAGTGTTCAGGAGTGTGTGGGTTATCGGGGGATGGGTCTGGGTGTGATGCTTCAAGGGGTGGTGTGGACTGGTTGTGCCAAAGGGCCTGTTTCCACACCGTAGGGAATCTAATCTAATCCTTATATCTCAAACCATCCATTCCCACCGACATCCTGGTAAATCTCTGCTGTTCCCTCTCCAGATTAATATTATCCTTCCTATAACAGTGCGACCAGAACTGGACACAGTACATCAGAAGATGCCCTACCTACATCCTGTACAATGTGAAAATGACATCCCAACTCCCAAACTCAAAGGTCTGAGCAAAGAAGGTAACGAACTAAATGCCTTCTTAACCAGCCTGTCTGTATGTGACACAGACTTCGAAGAGTTATACCTGATGGCCGAGTCTCTGTTCTGCAACACTACCAAAGGCCCTAATTTAAATTGTATAAGTCCTGCCCTTGTTTGTTTTACCAAAAGCAATGTCTTGCATTTATGCAAATTAAACACAATCTGCCACACCACAGCCCAGTGAGAGATATTCCCACCCCCCACACAACCCTGACATGTTTTGAAAGACCCTCCCATCTCCAGAAGGCCTTCAAACTCCTGCCTTTATTTTCGCAAAGACCCTGAGCTTGGTTTGCCTTGTGCGGGCAGCAGGAGGCGTGGGGTGGTGGTGGTGGGAGTGTGGATTGCAGACCAGCCTGTGATGGGGAGATTCATTTTCTTCAGGGTAGAGAGTTTGCCATGGGCACCCAGATGGGCCCTAGTTATGCCTGTCTCTTCATTGGGTACGTGGAACATTCCTTTTCCCAGTCCTATTCTGCTACCCTCCTCCACCCACAGCTCTTTCTCCACTGTATCAATGATATCATCGGAGATAGTAGGAACTGCAGATACTGGAGAATCTGAGATATTATCAGTACTGCTTCTCTCTCTCGTCTGGAATTGGAAAGCTTCACATATTTTGCTTCCAACTTCCACCCTGCCCAAACTTTCAACTGGTCTATCTCTGACCTTCCCTTCTTCAACATTTCTGTTTCCATTTCTGGGATAGACTGGCCACTAATATTCATTACAAATCCACTGTCTCCCACAGCTACCTGGGCTATATGTCCTCACACCCTCCTTCCTGTAAAATCCTGTAAATGTCTTGCATTTATGCAAATTAAACACAATCTGCCACACCACAGCCCAGTGAATGATATTCCCACTGCACCCCCACACAACCCTGACATGTTTTGAAAGACCCTCCCAGCTCCAGAAGGCCTACAAACTCCGGTCTTTATTTTCGCAAAGACTCCCTCCATCTCATTCTCTCAGTTCCTCCGTTTCCAGCACATATGTTCAGATGAGGCTAACTTCAACAAGAGAGCCTCCGACAAGTCCACCTTCCTCCTCAACTGAGGATTCCCCAGCTCCTTTGTTGACAGGGCCCTCAACCAGGTCTGATCCATCTCGCACACTTCTCCCCTCACTCCTTCTCCTTCCTCCCGCAACAGTGATAGGGTTCCCCTTAGCCTCACCAACCATCCCAACAGCATCCACATCCAGAAGATCATCAGACGCCACTTCTGCCACTTTCAGTGAGATGCCACCACCAGACCACCTCTCCCTTGATAACAAAGTGTGAAGCTGGATGAACACAGCAGGCCAAGCAGCATTACAGGCCTGCCTTCCGCAGGGACTGTTCTCTCCGGGACACCCTGTTACACACTTCCTTCACCCCCAACAATTCCCCACAGCCCTACGGCCCTTCCCCTGTAACCGGTGAAGGTGCTACACCTGCCCATTTACCCCCTCCCTCCCCAGTATCCAAGGGCCCAAACATACCTTCCAGGTGAAGCAACACTTCACCCGCACTTCCCAGAATCTAGTCGACTGCATTCGCTGCTCACAATGTGGTCTCCTCTACATTGGGAAATGAAGTGAAGACTTGGTGAATGCGAGGTAGAACATCTATGCGCGACTTGTAAAAAAAAGTCTCTGAACTGCCTGTTGCCTGCCACTTTAATGCACCACCCTGCTCCCTGGCCAACATCTCTGTCTCGCTGCAGTGTTACAGTGGTGCCCAAAGCAAGCTGGAGGAACTACACCTCATTTTCCACTTGGGGACCCTGCAGCACTCCGGACTCAGTATTGAGTTCAATAATTTTAGGGCCTAAGCTCTCCCATGTCCCACACCCCACTGCACACACCAGGCCTTGTTACCACATACCCTGCCATTACACACTCCCTGTTGTTAGTCACTAACAGTCCCTATTAGCAACTACTCACCCTCCCAGCCTGATCGTTATTAACTCCTTTGTCTGTCCAACTTCTTTCTCTCTCTTTGGGCCCTAGCATCTCGGTTACTCTCTACCCCACCCACCTCCCTATTTTCAGCATATAAACTGACATTTTCACAGCCACCAACAATTCTGAGGAAGGGTCACTGAACCCCAAACATTGACTGTCTTTTTTTCCTTCAAAGATGCCGCCAGATCTGCTGAGCTTTTCCAGCAACTTTGTTTTTGATCCGAGAATATAATTTGTTGCTGTGTAACGTTTAATGCTTTTAAGATGAGAGCATTCACACCTTAGAGGTGGGAAATAGTGATCTGCAATATGATCTTTTGGGGTTGGAAATTACACTCTTTTGTCATGTCTGGTGTTCAGTAATGTCTAATCGAGATTCTTCATAGTGCAGAACATGTCTGCAGAATTTCTTTCCCGAACATTGCAGTCTCCAGATATAGTAGGAACTGCTGCTGCTGGAGAATCTGAGATAACAAAGTATCGAGCTGGAGGAACACAGCAGGCCAAGCAGCATCAGAGGAGCAGGAAAGCTGACATTTCGGGTCTGGACACTTCTTCAGAAATGGGGGAGGAGAAGGGGATTCTGGAATAAATAGAGAGGGAGAGGGAGAGGCGGATGGAAGATGGATAAACGAACAGATAGGTGGAGAGGAGACAGACAGGTCAAGGAAGCTGGGATGGAGCCAGTAAAGGTGAGCGTAGGCGGGGAGTTAGGGTGGAGGTTGGTCAGTCAAGGGAAGCCGGACAGGTCAAGGAGACAGGGATGAGACTGGTTGGTAGGAGGTAGGGGCGGGGGTTGAGGTGGGAGGAGTGGATCAGTGGGAGAAAGGATGGACAGGTCACTGAGTCAGGGATGAGCTGGGCTGGTTTTGGGATGCATTTGGGGGTCGGGAGATTTTGAAGCTTGTGAAGTCCACATTGATACCATGAGGCTGCAGGGTTCAAAAGCAAAATATGAGGTCCTGTTCCTGCAGCCTTTGGGTGGTATCATTATGACATTGGATGAGGCCCAGGATGGACATGATATCCAGGGTGTGGAGCGTAGATGTTCCACAAAGCGGTCTCAAAGGCTCTGCTTGTTTTCCCCAATGAAGAGGAGGCCACATCAGGAACAGGGGATACAATATACATCAGCAGATGTGCAGGTGAACATCTGTTTGATGTGGAAGGTTTTCCTGCGGCCTGGCTTGGAGGGTATGGGGTGGTGGGGTAGGGGCAGGTTCTGCACTTCTCGCAGTTGCAGGGAAAAGATCCGGGTGACGTGGAGCTGGAGGGGAGTGTAGAGCGGACAAGAGATTCATGGAGAAAGTGGTCCCTCCAGAAAGCAGGGAAGAGTGGCGAGGGGGAAATGTCTTTGGTGGTGGGATCAGATTGCAGACGGCACAGGTGCTGTAAGATGATGTTGGATCCGGAGGTTGGTGGGGGTGGTCGGGGCGCATGGGGTGCCTCAGGATTAGAGGATTCTCTTTTGGTTTTATCGAGGGGAGGGGGTGTGAGGGATGAGTTGCAGAAAACATGAGAGATGCGTTCGAGGGTATTTTCAACCACTGTGGAGGGGGAGTTGCAACCCTTGAAAAATGAAGACATCTGGGATGACTGCAAGTGGAAATCCTCATCTCAGGAACAGATGCAGAGGAGGCGAAGGAATTGGGAATAGAGAATAATATTTTTGCAGGAAGGTGGGTGGGAAGACGTGTATTCAAGGTAGCTGTGGGAGTTGGTAGGCTTGAAATGGATATTGTTTTCCAGGTGGTTTCCAGAGATGGAAACACAGAGGCCCAGGAAGGAGAGAGATGTATCACACATGGTCCAGGGAAACTCAAAGTTGGGATGGAAGATGTTGGTGAAGTGGATGAACTGTTTGAGCTCCTGGTGGGAGCATGAGGTGGGACCGATACAGTTATCAATATAACGGAGGAAGAGGTGGGGTTTAAGGCCAGCGTAGCTTTGGAAAAGGGATTGTTCTATGTAACATACAAAGAGGCAGGCATAACTTGGGCCCATGCCGGTCCTACGGCCAACCCTTTTGTCTGTAGGAAGTGGAAGGACTTGAAGGAGAAGTTATTAATGGTGAAGACGAGTTCAGCTAAGCGGACAAGGGTGTCAGTGAAGGGGGACTGGTCGGGCCTGGGGGACAGGAAGAAGCAGAGGTCCGTTAGGTCATCTGTTTGGGGATTACAAGTATACAGGGATTGGAGGTCCATGGTGACGATGAGGTGTTGGGGACCAGGAAATTGGAAGTTCTGGAGGAGTTGGAGGGCGTGGGTGGTATCATGGACATTGGTGGGGATTAGCTGGACCAAGGCGGGGAAAATGGAGTCCTGATAGTTGGAGATAATTTCGGTGGGGCAGGAGCAGGCAGAGACAATGGTTTGACCAGGGCCGACAGGTTTGTGGATTTTGGGAAGGAGATAGAAGCGGGCGGTGCAGGATTAGGGAACAATGAGGTTGGAGGCTGTGAGTGGGAGGTCACCTGAGGTGATGAGGTTGAGGATGGTCTGGGAGATGATGTATTGGTGGTCAGGGGTGGGGTCATGATCAAGGAGTCAGTAGACGGAAGTGTCAGAGAGCTGGCATCTGGTCTCAGCAATGTCGAGGTCTGTGTGCCATTCTACAAATGTGCTTCCCTTGTCCGTGGGTTTTATAGTGAGGTGAGGGTTGGAGACAAGGGAGCGGAGGGCTGTATGTTCTGCAGGGCTAAGGTTGGAATGGGTGAGAGGGGTGGAGAGGTTGAGGCAATTGATGTCTCAATGGCAGTTGGAGATGAAGAATTCGAGGGAGGGTAGGAGGCCTGGGAATGGTGTCCAGAAGGAGGGGGTGTGCTGGCGGTGGGAGAAGGGGTCAGTAGAGGGAGGATTTCAGATAATAACCATTTAAGCTGGAAATCATAGCCAAGCAATTAAAGATGCTAATAGTTTATCTAAATGACGCAGCACATTCCCTCAACATCCTCTCGTTGAGGCAAGTACCTTGCATTTGTTCAACACTGAGAAATCTTCCCTGTGTAATTCAGTAAATTTAACCAGAATTTGATAAATTCAAATTCAGCTGAAATTTGGCACGTAAAATGTGACTCAAAATCTGGGCATGACTTTGGTCTTGTGTAATGGGTAGCACCAATGCCTGTGCCAGAGGTCTGATTCAATTCCAATCTCTGAATCTATGATAATGTCACAGGCTCTGGACCAGAAGTTCTGGATACAACTCCTGCCAGCCACAGAGGTGTGTCACAGCCTCTCAGAACAGGTTGATGAGCAAATAGACGGGACAGTCATATTGTAGATTCAGGGGCCATTGCAGTGTGGTGGCCTTCACCTTTGGACCAGAGGCCTCAATTCAAATCCCCCAGCAGTGTTTCATAAAATGTCTAAACAAGTTGGTGAAATTTTTTCCAGAATTGTGGCTTGATTGAGAAGGACCAGTGTTGAATTTCAGAATTCAGGCCCGGGATAACAGAAAGCACAGCCATTCGTGTTGATTGGAGTAAAATGTGCATCTGATATATGTTTATAAAAACATGAAGGGCATAGATAGGGTGAATAGTCAGGGTCTTTTTCTAGAGTATGGGGAGTCAAACATTAGAAGGCACAGGTTTATGGAACAACGGGAAAGATTTAAAAAACCATATGAATGAACTTCCAGATAAAGTGCTGGAGGCTTGTGAAAACACCATTTCAAAGGATGGGTATATGTATTGGAAGGGTCCAGAGGAATGTAGGCCAAACGCTGGCAAATGGGATGAGATTAATTTCGGCTACCTGGGCAGCATGGACATGTGGACCAAGGGATTTGTTCCCATACTGTACATCTTTATGATTCATTCATTTGCTCGGGATCTCTTTGTAATCTTGGATAACCTTGTCTGTCCATGGTTCATATAATCTCAGTGTCATCCGTAAACTTGCTAACCTTGCCTTCTATAATTTTCATCTGAATCATTCATTTAAATGACAACCAAAAGTAAATCTAGCACTGACCCCTGTGGATCACCACAAACCACAGGCTTCCCGTCTGAAGGACAATCCTCCATGACCACCCTGTCTCCTGCCATAAAGCAGGAACACACACACACACACACGCGCGCACACACACACACACACACACACACACACACACACACACACACACACACACACACACTCACACACACATGGACACGCACACGCACACGTGCATGCACTTGCACACATGCACACAGCCGTGGAGATAGATACATTCTGATGAATAAGCAGTTCAAGGGTTATGCTGAGAAGGCAAGGGAATTGTTTTGAGAAATATGTCAAGCATAATTGAACAGCAGAGCAGACTCAATGGGCCAGATGGCAAATTCTGCTCCAATTTCTTAAACTGTCTGGTCTGAAGGTATTGGGAATATTTAGAGGAGGTAATTTGCTGTGTGGCTGACGCACTTTAAGGAGCCTCCCAATTAAGACTGAGGTACGAATATATCTTTCTCTTTAACATTTTGATGTCTGTGCTGTTCTCATCCCCAGGGAATAGTGAACACTGGGTTAGTGAAGATATTCAAGGCGGAGCTCAACTGACCTTTAACGGACAAGAGAGTCCATTTTTGGGAATAAACAGGAAAAGTGTGTTCAGCCACAAACAGATCAGGCATGATCTTTCTAAATTAAGCAGCAGGCTCGAGGGTCCAATTGGCCAACTGCAGCTCGTATCCTGTTTGTTGTTGTCTCACTCCACCCTTCAAAGCTGTTACAGAGGAAAAGGATGTCCCCATTCAAACAGTCATGGTTGTTATCATAGAGACACAGAGATATACAGCATGAAAACAGAGCTTTCGCTCCAACTCATCCACGCCATCCAGATATCCTAAATAAATCTGGGCCCATTTGCCAGCATTTGGTCCATTCCTCTCTAAACCATTCAGAAACATATACCCATCCTGATGCCATTTAAATGTTGTAATTGTACCAGCCTCCACCACTTCCTCTGGCAGCTCATTCCATAAACACACCATCCTCTGCATGAAAATGTTGCCCCTTAAGTCCCTTTTAAACCTTTCCCCTCTCCCCTTAAAGCGGTGCCCTCTCGTTTTGGACTCCCCCACCCCAGGGAAATGACCTTGGCTGTTTACACTCCTGTGTCCCTTATGACTTTGCAAACGTCTGTAAGGTCACTCATCAAAGACTTTTTATTTTATTGTGTACCAATTGTGGCAACGTTTTCACACAGCACCCACAGCCAAAAATGAAATTAACCAGAAGCTTAACTATATTTGTGATGTTCTTAAAGGGACAGATGTTAACCAGACTGATAGGAAACCTCCCCTTCTCCTCGATATATTTCTGGAGAAAATTGAACACCTGATTGAGAGGGCAGACTAGATTTATTGCTGCATCTAAAAGACAGCATTTCTGACCTTACAGCATTCTACTCAAATGTCAGTCTATATCCTGTGCTTGTTTTTTAAACACTCAAGGATCAAAATCATTGACAGTACAACCTCGGCCTGATGATCTGACAACAAATGGCCCTAATGGTGTAATGCTGAGCTCAGATACTTCTCGACAACCAGCTACACACCACAGGAGAGGCCCTGCAACCTTTCCCAGCTGCTACACAGCGAGTCCTGGTTCACTAACAAGAAATGCAGAATATAGATAATTATTTAGTTTCAGGTTGGAAAGCAGCGATTAATGGAATTCCTCAAGAAATGTTGTGAGTTCATCAACAGTTTACAATCCAGATTAATGATGTTGATGAAGGGCTGATAGGATTGGAGCTCAATGTGCTAGTACAGCATTATAGTCACCCAATAAGATGACAAGTGGAGGGAGGTGATCTACACTGGTGTGTAGACAGGGGGTGTTTGGGAGCAAACTTCCAGCAATGCAAATAAAACAGTAGAGTGTGGGTTGTGGGACATTTGTGTTTTGGGGAAAGGATAAAACAGCAGTAAATTATACGACTGGAGAAGTAACAACAGAGATTGGTGCTACTGAGTGATTTGTGTGTCCTGGGACAGAAATCATATAAAGTTAGTTTGAAGATGTCGCAAGCGATTTGCAAAGTAAATGGAATAGTGCTGTTTCTTGAAAAGGGTGCTAGGTATGATGTTAGGCATGTTTCTCTGCTTCTGTACAGAGCATTGCTGAGAATCCATCTCATGCTCTGTCTGCAGTCATGATGCCTGAAACTAAAAAAAAAATCACAATGGCCTTTGAAACTTTTCAAAGATGGTTCTCTATACACTGTCCTGTGATGAAGGCATTATATTATGGAGGATTAATAGTTTAATTCTGAGAACCAGAAATATTCTTGACTATATAGGAACTTGAGGAGAGTGTAAATGGTGAATACCTGACGGATAATTTGTCTTGATTGGGAGAATACAACTGGGGAAATAATTTAAAAAATAAAACAGATTCTGAGGAAGGTTCACTTGACCTGAAGCATTAATTCTAATTTCTCTTCATAGATGCTGCCAGGCTGCTGACCTTTTCCACTAATTTCTGTATTTCGTTCGGAATAAGACACACTCATTTTAATATAGATGTTGTGAAGACATCTAGACTTGTTACTTTTAAATTATACAGGCACATATAAACATGTCTTTAAATCAAGTCGGCCCTTTTGTTGCTCAGGAAATGATGCTGTGTATGACAGCAGCAATGATGCACCAACATGGAGCAGGGAATGTGATGGAAACTAATAGCTCCGACAATGTTCAAGAGGACCTCACATGTTCATGTTGGGGGTTGCATAGCATGATTGCGCGATTCAACTCAGAGAGGAGAAAAGAAACGCAACCTACCTGAAAAGCAACAGCCTCTCGCTCCCTCTCTATTTCCTTGTTCCTCATTGCATCAATGTATGAGAGCTGAAAATGCACCAATCATCATTACCACTCATGGAGGATTCATGATGAGGATTAAGTGGAATCTCCCACTGCCTGTAGCAAAGGGAATTCAGCCAAATCTAACAGTTCGAGGAAATAATCCCATTGCCAACAACTTGTGCGAGCAGAATAAATTTGGAAGCAGAATAATTTGGGACAATCTCTCACATTTTTCCTTTTATCATGAGTTCAACTGTTACGTGGACAAAGTTCTTTTAAATTAATATTTCAGTTTGTCATCAAATATACGTGTGTGTGTGTGTGTGTGTGTGTGCGTGTGTGCGTGTGTGTGTGTGTGCATGTGTGTGTGTGTGTGTGTGTATGTGTGTCTTTCTTCTTTGCATCATAGTTTGAGTAAAATTGGTTTGGTCATAAATATGTCATTTTAGCAGATTAAAGAAAACTGTCTGACTCTTTCCTTACACTGACCCTGACCCAGTCTGAGACCTATATTATCAGCCACATCTCCAACCTGGCTACGTTTAAAATTTGTAGTGATCAGGGGAGAGGTGGGACTGGAAAAGGAAACACTGTCCCGGCAAGCCAGTACGCCAGAGACCATTGAGCTTGACATGAGAGCTGGGTAAGTTGTTGGAGGCGATTCTGAGGGATAGGAATTACATGCATTTGGAAAGGGTAGAAGTGAATAGGGATAGTAAACATTGCTTTGTGCAGTGTAAATCACATCTCCCTAACTTGATTATTTTGAAGAGGTGATAAAGAAGGTTGATGAAGGCAGTGTGGCAGACATTTTCCAAATCGGCATCAGGAAGGTGTTCCATAACGTTCCAAACGGTAGACAGATTAGCAATGGGTAATCACATGGGATCCAGGGGGAGCTAGTCAATTGAATTCAAAATTGGCTTGAAGGTGGAGGATTGTTTTACAGACTGGAGACCATTGACCTGCGGTGTACCGCAAGTATCAGTGCTGAGTTCACTGCTTTCCATCATTAATATAAAGGATTTGGATGTGAATATCAGAGACATGGTTAGTAAGTTTACAGGTGACATTAAAAAGTGGTGCCGTGGACAGTGGTGAAGTTTATCTCAGTGTGCAATGGAACATTGATCAGATGGGCCAATGGGCCAAGGTGTGGCTGATGGAGTTTAATTTAGATATATGAGAGGTTTTGCGTTTGGTAGAGTAAAGCAGGGCAGGACTTTGGGCCCCACAACTCAGGAATGACATACTAGCTCTGGAGCATCTCCAGCGGAGATTCACACGGATGATCCCTGGAATGGTACGTTTAACGTATGATGAACAGCTAAGGATCCTGGGATTGTACTCATCAGAGTTTAGAAGGTTGAGGGGAGACCCAATAGAAACTTACAAAATAATGGATGGCTTAGAAGGGGTGCACGCTAGGAAGTTGTTTCTGTTAGGCAGGAGACTAGGGGAGACTAAGTTGTTTCTGTTAGGCGGGAGGAGAGCGAGGGCCAGACAGAGAGAGCGCCAGGAGGCTGTCGGGAATGTAATGTTTTTTATTCCCACTTTAAAAAGCTTACCTCGAGCGGGGGCCGTCTTCATGTCCTTGGGCAGGAAAAAGAGTGGAAGGGCGATAGCCATTGGGGATTCAATTGTAATGGAAATAGATAGGCGGTTCTCCGGTGGAAAACGGGACTCCCGAATGGTATGTTGCCTCCCAGGTGCACGGGTCAGGGATGTCTCCGGTCGGCTGCAGAACATTCTGAAGGGGGAGGGTGAACAGCCAGTTGTCGTGTTGCATATAGGCACCAACGATATAGGCAGAAAATGGGATGAGGTCATCCAAGCAGAATTTAGGGAGTTAAGAGCCAAGTTAAAAAGTAGGAGCTCAAAGGTAGTAATCTCAAGATTGCTACCCGTGCCACGTGCTAGTCAGTGCAGAAACGAAAGAACAGCTAGGATGGATGCGTGGCTTGAGAGATGGTGTAGGAGGGAGGGGTTCAGATTTTTGGGACTTTGGAACCGGTTCTGGAAAACGTTGAACTATTACAAATTGGATGGTCTACAGCTCAGCCAGACTGGAACCAATGTCTTTGGGGATACTTTTGCTAATGCTGTGGGGGAGGGTTTAAACTAATGTGGCAGGGGGATGGGAACCAAATATTGGACAGAAAAGAGGTAGGAACGAAAGCCTGTAAGGAACTAGTTAATGGAGTCAGTGTGACTAAAGGGAACAGTAGTCGGGGAGCAGATGATGAACACAAAGTGACAGGTGGTCTGAGGTGCATTTGTTTTAATGCGAAAGGTGTAGTTGATAAGGCAGATGAGCTTTGGGCTTGGATCAGTACCTGGGAGTATGATGTTTTTGCTATTACTGAGGCTTGGTTGAGGGAAGAGTATGATTGGCAACTAGTTGTCCCAGGATATCGATGCTTCAGTGGGGTTAGAGAGGGAGGTAAAAGGAGTGGACAAGTTGCAGTACTTGTCATGTCAAAGACGATAACACAGCCGTACTGAAGGAGGGCCCCATGGAGGACTCAAGCAATGAAGCAAGATGGGTAGAACTCAGAAATAGGAAGGATGCAGTAACAATGTTGGGGCTGTACTACAGGCCTCCCAACAGCGAGCGTGAGATAGAGGTACAAATATGTAAACAGATAATGGAAAGTTGGAGGAGAAACAGGCTGGTGGTGATGGGAGATTTTAATTTTCCCAACATTGACTGGGATTCACTCAGTGTTAGGGGTCAAGATGGAGCAGAATTTGTAAGGAGTGTCCAGGGGGGTTTTCTAGAGCAGTATGTATGTAGTCCAACTCGGGAAGGTGCCATACTGGACCTGGTGCTGGGGAATGAACCTGGCCAGGTGGTTGATATTACAGTAGGGGACTACTTTGGAAATAGCGACTACAATTCCGTAAGTTTTACAATACGCATGGACAAGGATGGTAGTGGTCCTAAATGAAGAGTACTAAACTGGGGGAAGGCTGACTATACCAAGTTTCCGCAGGATGTGAGGAATGTAGATTGGGAAAAACTGTTTGAAGGTAAATCCACATTTGGTGTGTGGGAGGCTTTTAAGGAGAGATTGATTAGCGTGCAGGAGAGACATGTTCCTGTGAAAATGAGGAATAGAAATGGCAAGATGAAGGAACCATGGATGACAGTTGAAATTGTGAGACTAGCCAAGAGTAAAAAAGGAAGCATACATGAGGTCTAGGCAACTGAAGACTGGCGACGCTTTGCAAGAATATCGGGAATGCAGAGCGAATCTGAAACGAAGGATTAAGTGGGCTAAGAAAGGTCATGAGATATTGCTGGCAAACATGGTTAAGGAAAATCCCAAAGCCTTTTATTCATATGAAAAGAGCAAGAGGGTAACTAGAGAGAGGATTAGCCAGCTTAAGGACAAAGAAGGAAAGTTATGTGCTGATTCAGAGAAAATGGGTGACATTCTTAACGAGTATTTTGCCTCGGTATTCACCAAGGAGAGGGACATGACAGATGTTGAGGTTAGGGATAGATATTTGATTACTCTAGGTCAAGTTGACATCAGGAAGGAGGAAGTGTTGGGTATCCTAAAATTCATTAAGCTGGAGAAGTCCCCTGGTCTGGATGGTATCTATCCCAGGTTGCTGAGGAAAGCGAGAGAGGAAATAGCCCGGGCCTTAACAAATATCTTTGCAGCATCTTTAGACACAGGTGAGGTCCCGAGGGCTGGAGACGTGGTAATGTTGTCCACTTGTTTAAGAAGGGCAGCAAGGATAATCCAGGAAATTATTGACTGGTGAGCCTGACATCAGTGGTAGGGAAGCTACTGGAGAAGATACTGAGGGATAGGATCTATTCCCATTTGGAAGAAAATGGGCATATCAGTGACAGGCAACATGGTTTTGTGCAGGGAACATCATGTCTTACCAACTTAATAGTATTCTTTGAGGACGTGACAAAGTTGATTGCTGAGGGAAAGGCTGTAGATGTCATATACATGGACTTCAGTAAGGCGTTTGATAAGGTTCCCCATGGCAGGCTGATGGAGAACGTGAAGTCACATGGGGTCCAGGGTGTGCTAGCTAGATGGATAAAAAACTGGCTAGGCAACGGGAGACAGAGAGTTGTAGTGGAAGGGCATTTCTCAAACTGGAGACCTGTGACCAGTAGTGTTCCACAGGGATCTGTGCTGGGACCACTGCTGTTTGTGATATATTTAAATGACTTGGAGGAAGGTGTAGGTGGTCTGATCAGCAAGTTTGCAGATGACACTAAGATTGGTGGAGTAGCAGATAGTGAAGGGGACTGTCAGAGATTACAGCAGAATATAGATAGACTGGAGAGTTGGGCAGATAAATGGCAGATGGAGTTCAATCTGGGTAAATGCAAGGTGATGCATTTTGAAAGATCAAATTCAAGTGCGAACTATACAGTAAATGGAAAAGTCCGAGGGAAAATTGGTGAACAGAGAGATCTGGGTGTTTCAGTCCATTGTTCCCTGAAAGTGGCAACACAGGTCACTAGGGTGGACAAGAAGGCATATGGCATGCTTTCCTTCATTGGACGGGGTAATGAGTACAAGAGTTGGCAGGTCATGTTGCAGTTGTATAGGACTTTGGTTTGGCCACATTTGGAGTACTGTGTACAGCTCTGTTCGCCATATTACCAAACGAATGTGAATGCTTTGGAGAGGGTGCAGAGGAGGTTCACCAGGAAGTTGCCTGGTATGAAGGGTGCTAGCTATGAAGAGAGGTTGAGTAGATTAGGATTATTTTCATCAGAAAGACAGAGATTGAGGCGGGACCTGATTGAGGTCTACAAAGTCATGAGGGGTATAGACAGGGTGGGTAGCAAAAAGCTTTTTTCCCAGAATGGGGGACTCAATTACTAGGGGTCATGAGTTCAAAGTGAGAGGAGGAAAGTTTAAGGGAGATATGCGTGGAAAGTTCTTTGCACAGAGGGTGGTGGGTGCTTGGAATGCGTTGCCAGCGGAGGTGGTAGACGCAGACACGTTAGCATCCTTTAAGATATATTTGGACAGGCATATGGATGGGCAGGGAGAAAATGGACCCAGACCGTTAGAAAATAGATGACATGTTAGACAGAGGATCTTCTGGGTGTGAGTGTGCTCGCTGAGCTGGAAGGTTAGTTTTCAGACGTTTCATCGCTATTCTAGGTAACATCATCAGTGAGCCTCCGATGAAGCGCTGGTGTTATGTTCCGCTTTCTTTTGATCTGTTTCGGTTTCTTTGGGTTGGTGATGTCATTTCCTGTGTTGGTGATGTCATTTCCCGTTCTTTTCCTCAGAGGATGGTACATTGGCTCCAAATCAATGTGTTTGGTGATGGAGTTCCGGTTGGAATGCCATGCTTCTAGAAATTCTCGTGCGTGTCTCTGTTTGGTTTGACCCAGGATGGATGTGTTGTCCAAATCAAACAGGACAAATGGACAATCAAATGGACAAACAGGCAGAAAGCTAGCCACCAGGATACATGAACATCAACTAGCCACAAAACGACATGACCCACTATCACTAGTATTCTTCCATACCGATGAGGAAGGACACCACTTTGATTGGGACAACACATCCATCCTAGGACAAGCCAAACAGAGACATGCACGAGAATTCCTCGAAGCATGGCATTCCAACTGGAACTCCATCAACAAACACATTGATTTGGAGCCCATCTACCATCCTCTGAGAAAAAGAACAGGAAATGACATCACCAACACAGGAAACCTAAACAGATAAATAGAAAGCGGGACATAACACCAGTGCTTCATCGGAGACTCACTGATGATGTTACCTAGAATAGTGACGAAACGTCTGAAAACTAACCTTCCAGGTCAGCGAGCAAAGTCACATCCAGAAACTCAACTTGAGCTACAAATCTTCTCAAAACTCGCTAACAGATGATCTTGATTGGCGTAGGCTTGGAGGGCCGGAGGGCCTGTTCCTGTGCTGTAATTTTCTTTGTTCTTTGTTCTTTGACCCATGGGCACTGCCTTAAAATTAGAGGCGACAAATTTTAAACTGAAATGAGATGAAATTTCTTCAGCCAGAGAGTGGTGGGCTTGTGGAATTCATTGCCACTGAGTGCAGTGGAGGCCAGGACGTTGGATGCCTTCAAGGCAGAGATCGCCAAATTCTTGATCTCACAAGGAATCAAGGGCTACAGGGAGCGTGCAGGGAAGTGGAGTTGAAATGCCCATCAGCCATGATTTAAAAGGCAGAGTGGACTTGATGGGCCGAATGGCCTTACTTCCACTCCTATGTCTTATAGACTTCTGGTCTTATACAGTTAATGTTGGGGCCCTGGGGACTGTTGCTGAATAAAGAGACCTTGGGTGCACTCACATAGTTCCTTCAAAGTGGAGTAGCATGTGAGACCGGGTGGGGAAGGACACATTTGCCATGATTGCCCTAATCAGTCAGAGCATTGGGTATAGGGGTTGGGATGGCATGTTGCTCCTGTACAAGACATTGATGAGGTCACTTTAAGAATACTGCGCACATATCGATTGGCTCTGCTAAAGGAAGAAAGTTGTTATTTTTGAGAGGGCGCAGAAAAAAGATTTACAAGGATGTTCCTCGACTGGAGGGTTTGAACTGTCGGGAGAGGCCGAATAGTTTGAAAGGTTTTCCCCTGGAGTGTCAAAGCCTGAGGGCTGACATGACAGAGGTTTATAAATTTTCAATTCCATGAATATTCTGAATAACCAAGGTCCATTTCTCCGGGGGAGGGGTGGTCAAAAGTCAAGTGCGAAGTTCAAAGCTGAGAGGGGATCAACTTCGAAGTGAACTTACAAAGATCAAAAAACAAAGAAAATTCAGCCCTCCAAGCCTGGTCAAGCCCAGGCAGGTGGGACTAGGATAGTTTGGGATTATGTTTGATATGGACTGGTTGGACTGAAGAGCTGTCTGACCCTGTAATTCTTTCACTAGCTCTATTCCCACCTCCATGTATTCTCTGGGGCATACCAGAGCAAAGTACCAAACTTCAGATCAATTAGTTTTGAGCAAGTCCTCTTTATTAATTCTAATCTCGCACAGTTTCTCATTTTCACAGTCACTGTCCTGTCGAATTTCTGGAAGGTTTTCTGTATCATCTTCTGTGGAGACAGAATTAATGTATTTCACTCAACAGTGGGTCAGTGGGGTTGGGGTGAAGAGAGACGGCCTCTGTCACCAAGTGAATACATCGGAGCACTGCACTTAGGAGATGATTGACATGGCACCCATTCCTGCTCGGAGAGTTCTAGAATCTAAACAGTTCAGTGAAACTGTCATTTGATGACCATCGATGGGTTATGCTGAAACCAGTGACACAAAGCCGTGACCACCTCATTTTCGAATCAATCTGTCTTCACACTTTGCAACTGGCATAGGTCCAGGTAGAGACAAGAATCAGTCTCCAGTCAAAATTTTAGTAACTGCAAGTGTGGCCAGAAGAGAACTGCAACTGGAAAGGAGCAGATTATGATTTATTCATAAACAGCACTGAGGCAGAAGTGAAGACTGGGGATATTATTGGTGATAAAGTGAATATTATGATACAGATCAGCACAGGGCAAAATGGGCCAAAGGTGGCTATGAATACTTTTCTTCATCCTCAGATGTTTGTAAGTGAAGCCATGGCATAAGAATTGAGTTTGTGACTGATAGTGAATACAATAGTTTCCATCTTTGTCAAATACAGAAAATAGAAATCGAGGTGCTGTTCACAAAGTCTTACAGAATTAATAAATGGAAAGACACAGAGAAACTTACCAGGAACACCAACAAAAGTGAGAATGAGACAGTAACCTGCTTGAATAATTATCAGGACAGCTTCTATTCGCAATGTTAATCGTATCCAATTGAAAGTAAGCCAGTCAAGGCCATCAGACAAACTCCTGTCCATTATTGGAATATTCCAATCTATTCCTCTCAAATTCTGGTGCGTTGTCGTAACTTTCCACTCCATTGTTCTCACATTCTGATCCAATATTGGAACATCCCAATCTGCTGGTCAAAGATTCTGATCTCGCTCCTCTCTGGAACTGCTGATCCCAATCGTATTGAGGATGACACAGCCACTGATACTATTTGATAACACATTGAAAGAAACCACTTATTAATAGAAGCGGGAAACCCTCCAGTGACACAGTCAGTATCCATGGGGACAGACATTAATTTGATTCACGGAACAAACAGTTCCAGTTAACCCCTTTCACTACAACACTTTAAATGTAACATAAATACCTGTTCTGGGTGGGAAGTTGACATTGCCTGCTATTGGTCTTTGTGCTCATCTCCAATTACTCTCACACTATTAGACATAAAGGGGAAAGGTGAAGATTTCTTTTCACAGGCTCGATGACTCTACTGTGTTATCCACATGAGGCGTTCGGTGTAACCACATTCCTAAGAGCCATTCAAGAGGTTGTCACTGCGCTGAAGCCTCCTCCACTATAAGTGCCAATGTAAACCCTGTCTCTGGACACAATTGCCCTGAAGAAAGACAGGAAATGCTGAACTTTCCTCTCATTTCCCTGGTAAGGCAACATTTTATCTTTAACACAATACATTCAATAATTTGCCTTTAAAGTTGCAATCATTTTTTCACGGATTATACACATTTTCTTTCCCGTTTCCTTTGGCCTTAGCTTAAAAGTTAGCATTACATTTCCAATTGCTGTATTTATTGGGATTAAAGAGTCAGAGACAGCATCTATGTGACTGGTTAGCAACCAGAAAGGAATAGGAGAAAAGGAAATGCAGACTAGGCAGGAGTAATGCGATATCCCCCAGACACCAATATCTTCTTATAGTCAGAATAAAATAAAGTGCAGAGAAGGAAAAAGAATATCCTTGTCTAAAGGAATGGCGAGTGACGATGTAAACAAAACACAATAGTTTGGAATCGAGGAGAAATGATTTGATATGTACTCGGTCAGTGTGTGCAGATAGAAAAGACTGTTCAGGTATGCACAAGACATACAGAGTTAACAATTGAGACATAGTTCACAAAATATGATGCAGACGATGTACGAAATTTACAAAACATTTAAACATTGTTTGATTGTCAGCTGATGTGTTCTGTTCCCATTCTCTCAAGAATTTCCCCTCTCTGGGTTTCCATGCTCTCCTCTCTCATTCTTATCAGTTTGTCTGTTATAAATTCCTGCTGCGTGTGTCCCACCTTATTTCAATTAATTAACACACGACACGGAAATAAATATACTGACCTGCTGGGTTCTGTCAATGGCTGGCGTCTGTCATATTAGTGTAGATAAAAGCTCTGGCATCAGACAGAGAATGCGAACATGTCACTCTGTTGCACATTTGTTATACTGAGGAACACAGCACACAGAAATTGCCAGAGTAGCGAAGTACATTTACTTCTGTCAACAATCTATTTTTCTCTATTTTTACACCTCTTAATCCATACTCCCTCTCTGTTTCAGTCTCCCTCTCTATTTATATCTTGTTAATAAATCCTCCAATAGTGCCCGGTATCACATCTCTCAAACCTCCCTCTTTCAGTTAGATCTGTTGCTCATTTGTGATTATAATTGAGGAACATCACCACAAAGGAGGAAGGAAGTTGCCAGAGTTGATAGGAAGGGAAGCCGAGCAGGGAAAACAGTGGAGCAGCAATGGCAGGAGTTTCTTGGGATAATTCGGAGGCACATTTTAAATTCCTCCCAAGGGAGAAGAAGCATACTCAGGGAGGACAAGGCAGCTGTCGGTAATACAGGAAGTCAGGGACAGCATAAGAGCAAAAGAGAAAGCGTTCAAGTGGTGAAGACTATTGGAAATCCAAAGGATTAGTAAGACTTGAAACTCCATCTTAGGGTAAATGATAAAAACAATAGGGAGGAGAAGATGAAATATGATGGCAAGCTTGTTAATAATATAAAAGAAGATTGCAAGAGGTCTTTAGATATATAACAAGGAAGAGAGGGAAGCATGACCAAACACGGGACTGCTGGAAATGAGGCTGGAGTAGTTATGGGAAACATAGAAATGGTGGTGTATCTGAAGAGGGACTTTGCATCAGTCTTCAGGGTGGAAGACGCCAGCAGCCAGCCAGAACATAAAGCGAATCAGAGGCAGAGGTAAATGAGGTGACCATCAGTAAGGAGAAGGTGCTGGGGAAGCTGAAAGTTCTGAAGGTAGATAAGTTAACCAGATCAGATGGACTGTGCGCCATAGTTCTAAGGAGATGGCAGACAAGTTTGTTTGGCTTTGCTGGTGATCTTTCAGGAATCGCTGGAGTCAGACAGGGTCCCAGAAGACTGGCAAATATCACCCCGCTGTTTAAAGAGAGAGAGAGACACAGAAATCAGGAAATTATAGGTGATGGGGCAATGAAAAATATTTTGAATAAGGCTGAGTGGATCCTTAGTTTTATGAGTAGAGATCCAGAGTATAAAAGCAGGGAAGTGGTGGAGTATATTGAAACAATATTAGATTAAGCTACAGCATGACAAGGGTTAAATTTATAAATCGTATTACAAACAGAAGACTTGAAAGTGCAGGTGAAATGAAGGAAATCGGTTGAAAGCATACAGGAGCGCACATGACAAACAAATTGTTGCCCAGACCCTGTCGCTAAGGATGTCAGGAACTGCCTGTGAGTAAATTGAGTTTAAAAAAGTCTAAAAAGCACAATGAAAGCTGTTGCTGCAGAGGTCCCGATGTACAACAATGTCATCAATATTGAAGATGAAATAAAGCCGGGTATTTGAAAAGATCACACTTATTCCTCCTTTCTCAGCAACCCAAAACACACCTTCCAGGAGAACCAGCATTTCACTTGTACTCTTTCAATCCAGTCTACTGTCATTGCTGCTCACAATGCTGCCTGCTTTACACTGGCAAGACCAAAGAGAGACTGCTTTGCCAAACACTTCCACTCTGTCTGTAGGAATGAACCTAACCTCCTTGTTGCTTCCAATTTCGATACTATACCTTGTTCTCATGCTGACGTTTCGATCCTGGGTTCCTGCAAAGCTTCAACGAAGGGCATCCCAAGCTCGAGTTACACCTCATTTTACGCTTTGAGCTTTCTAGCTTGTTGGCTTTAATATTCAATTCCATAACTTCACAGCCTGACACCATTGGGAATGTTCTCCATTTTTTGTACGTTCTCCCTCCCGGCGTCCGTGTGACCTTGTCATGTTTGTTTAACTTGCACTCAATGGAAAGAAATCATCTTCCCCCATTCACACCTGCATTTACTCCCATTTTGCATCTGTTTCTCTTTCACCACAACTAAATGTCCATTTGTCTCTTGCACTGTACACCACACCCTCTGTTTTCTGTCACTCCTCCTGCACATCTGTCAAGGTACTTTTTCAATCCTTTTCAGTTCTGAAAAAGGCTCACGCTGGACTTGAAATCTTAATTCTGTTTCTCCGTCTCCACAGATGCATCCAGACTTGCTGAGTTTCTCCAGAAATGAATCAGCACAAAATAAATTTTCAACAAAACATAGAACTGTGGACACTGGAAATCTGAAACAAAAACAAAAATTGCTAATGAAACTGAGAGCTTTGAAGAAGTGTCACCGGATCTGACAGATTAACTTTGCTTTCAATCCACAGATGCTGCCAGACATGCTTAGTTTCTTCGGCAATTTCTATTTTCAAATATATTCCAACAGTGTGTGTCAAAGCTGCACAAACGCCCTGTCCAACATGGAGCATCATACACTGGGAAGTGAATGGCACAGCAAGGTGCACTAATTCATTGGTTGAGGCTGGCATCACTGGCACTACAGAGCACTTCATCATGGTCAGGCAGATAAACAGGGAGAAGCACATTCACTTTAAAAACAGAAGATTTCACTGGGGCAAGCGAAAAGATTCAGATGAATATGTTAAATGTGCTTTGAGGAATGTGACAAATTGGAGGCGTGACATCACAGAGAGACTCTGAGAAGAATAAGAACACTAAAATAGAAGTGTTACCACATCAGAACCCACAGTAGGTCACTGAGTACAGGAGCGACGGGGACTCGGACTGAACTGGGGGACAGGCAGTACAATTACATTGCACATATTGCAGCTCAAACCTGGGCATTCATGTGGTGATGTAAACCACAGCAACAGCAGCAGCAGAATTGTGTTCTACCACAATCTGTAACTTTTTGCCCCAGAGAATCCGTCAGTCTATGGTTACTATGAAGCTGATCAATGGTTCAGTGACAAATGCAGGCAAACACGCCAGGGTGAGAACAATCTGAACCTAAACTGATGCCAGCCCATTATAAATGCCAGATTTGGCTGCTTGCATTCCAAACAGCAGAACTAACCCATGACAGGGCAAAGTGATTGCATGACCAACAGACCAGAAGTCCTGCCACAACCAGTCATAAATGGTGATTGACAGTTAAACAACCCCCTGGAGGAGAGGGCTCCACAAATATCCCCATCCGAAACAATGAAACAGCCCTCCACATCAGTACAAAAGTCAAGGATGTAGTATCTGCGCCATCCTCAGCCAGAAGTATTGAGTGGATGACTTAGCTCACCCTCGTCATGATCCCCTACAAAATCACAGATGCCAGTCTTCAACAAATTCAATTCACTGCACATGATCCCAAGAAAATGATGATAAACTAAAGACATGAAGAAGATAACTGGCCCTGTCATGATCCCCTACAAAATCACAGATGCCAGTCTTCAACAAATTCAATTCGCTGCACATGATACCAAGAAAAAGAAGATAAACTAAAGACACGAAGAAGATAACTGGCCCTGTCGCCATTCCTGCAATGGGACTGAAGGCTTGTGCTGCACAACAAGCCGTGCCCCTGGGGAAGCTGTTTCATTCCAGCCACAACTCTGACACCTACCTGTCAATGTGGACAATCACTCCGCTGTGCCCAGTCCCCAAAGAGGAGAATAGTTACAATCTGACCAAATGCCACACCCTCAGTCTCATCAAGATCGTCGAATTGTTGGAAGTTGTTTTTGACAGAGCTGTCAAGCAGTACAGAAATAACCTGCTCAGTGTGGTTTTTGATGGGTCCCCATGTGGAGATGGTGCTGTTGTGGATATATCACAAGATTACTAATCCAGACCAGGCTAATGCTTTGGCAGCAGAGGAATGTTAAGACAATTAACAAAATACCAAAATTTCAAATCTGATGTCAGTAAAAGTGGGCCTTGAAACCAATATCGATTGTAAAAACCAATGTGCTTCAACAATGTACTTTCAGAATGCAAATCTACTGTGCTTTCCTGGTATGTCCTACAAGTGACTCCAGACCAGTGTTGAACTCTTCAATGGTCTCTGAGACAGGACAGGCTGCAACATTACCTGCCAATTTTTATACTCAATGCCTAGGCCAATGATGGTTGGCATGTCGTATGCCTTGTTGACGACCTTTTCTACCTGCGTAGCCACTTTCAGTGACCTGTGTACCTGGACACCCAGATCCCACTGCCGAGGAGTGCTCTTCAGGGTTCTGCCATTAACTGGATATTTTCCAAATGGATTAGACCTTCCAAAATGCATTACCTCACATGTTTCCAGATTGAACTCCATCTGCCATCTCTCTGCCCAAGTCACCAAGCTATCGATATTCAGCTTTGTCCTTTGACAATCCTCATCGCTGTCCGCAATTTCAACAATCTTTGTGTCATCATCAAACTTACTAATCAGACCAGTTATATTCTCCTCCAAATCATTTATATATATATATATATATATATATATTACAGATAGCAAAGGTCCTAATGCTGATTCCTGAGGAATGTCACACTTTTGATCTCAATATGACCCAAACTATCTACACACCCTTCCCCAGACTCATCATCCAAAACATCCTTCTCTATGGTAAATACTGACACAAAGTTCTCATTTAATACCTCGCCATATTCCTCTGGCTCCGCATATAAATTCCCTTCCCTGTCCTTGAGTGGGCCATCCCTCTGCCTGGCTACCCTCTTGCTCTTTGTATGTATATATGGGATTTTCCTTAATCTTGTTGGTCAATGACTTTTCATGACCACTTTATAGCCGCCCTGTCTCCTCGCTTAAATTTCTTTAATCTTTCCTTATATTCCACCCTCGCGTCGTATATGCCCAGCCTCCTAGCCTTAATAAATACTTTCACTTTCTTTCTAATTAGGCTCACAATATCTCCCATTATTCAAGATTCCCTAAACTTGACATACTTTCCCTCATCCTTACAGTAATGTACTTGTCCTGAGTTCCCAGCAACTTACACTTGAAAGCCTCCCACATACCAGATGTGAAATTGCCCTCAAACATCTGTCCCAATCTACATTCTTCAGTTTCGGCCTAATATTGTTATAATTAGCCTTTCCCCATTTTTGCACCTTCACTCGATAACTACAACTATCATTATCCATCAGGACCCTTAAACTTACTGAATTGTGATCACAGTCTTTGAGCTATTCCCTTATTGAGACATCGACCACCTGGGCAGGTTCATTCCCAATACTAGGTCCAGTATGGCCCCTTTCCAAGATGGACTGTCTACATTGTGTTTCAAAAAGCCCTCCTGGATTCTCTGAACAAACTCTGCCTCATCCGAGCCCCAAGCACTAAGTGAGTCCCAGTCAATGTATGGGAAGTTAAAATTACCCACAATAGCAACCTTGTACTTTTACATCTTGCCAAAGTCTGGCTACAAACCTGTTCTTCTATCTCCTGCTGACTGTATGAAGGCCTATAGTAAACCCCAAACATTGTGATTGCACCCTTCCTGTTCCTGAGTTCTACCCATATTGCCTCGCTGTGTGAGCCATCCGAGGTGTCCTCCCATGGTACAGCTGTGATGTTCGCCTTAGCAAGTAGGGCAACTCCCCCAACCATTATCTACCTGCCTCAATCCTGCCTGAAACACCTGTATCCTGGAACGTTAAGCGATCAATCCTGCCCCACCCTTAACCAAGTCTCTGTAATAGCAACAAAATCACAGTTCTCAGTACTAATCCCAGCTCTAAGTTCTCCTGCCCTCCCTGTTACACTTCTTGCATTGAAACAGGTGAACTTCAGTCTACTAGATCCGCTTTGATCAGCAACTACACCCAGTCTGTTCTTTCTCTGAGTCTTACTGGCCCTATTCTCTAGTTCTCTTTCAGTCCATTCAATTTGCATTGATTCCCACACCCCCGCCAAGCTAATTTCAATCCTCCTGAGTGACACCAGCAAACCTCCCAGCCAGAATATACACCTATCCTTTTCAAATCCCAAAACATCAACTTTCCTGAACCGTTGATAGTGCCTGGCCTGTTGTGATCATCCACCTCGACACCTTGTTATCTCAGATTGCAGCATCGGCAGTTCCTACTATCTCTGAGGAAGTTCTGGAATGAAACCAGTTCACTTGATGGCCATTGTCAGTACTGGCCTCTCCCTGGTGCATACATGGCGCACTCACTCAGTGTTGAAAATGCCTTCCTCTCCTTTGTTTATTTTCCTGGCTGATAAACCGTTATATCTCTGCATGGTCACAATGAACTGAAATTTTAATGTGCCCACACTGAATAGAAGCAGTTAACAATGTAATTGCACAATTTTCTGTACCACAGTCACAGTAACAGCAACACCACTATTGCTGCTGGAGTTGACAGGGGATGTTGGGGATGAGATGGCCTTGTGGAATTATTTCTAGACTATTCATCCAAGGATCCAGGTAATGACCCACACCCCAATTCAAATCCCGCCACGGCAGATTGTGAAATTTGAATTCATTGAAATACCTGGAATGATGGAACTATTAAGCCATCATTGATCATTGGGAAAAAAAAGACACCTGGCTCACTAATGGCTTTCAGGGAAGGAAATCTGCCATCCTTACCTGGCCTGGCCTACATGTGACTCCAGACCAACAGCAATGTGGTGAACTCTCAACTGCTATTTGGAATGACCAAACCAGCCACTCAGTTATATCAATCACCACAAAGTCTCACAGAAATGACACAGCACAGACCTATTTTCAGCAATATACAGCATGTGTACGGTAGAGATGCAAGAAAAAAGCTCACAAACACCTTCTCAAGGGCAACGAGGAAAGGGAAGTAAATGCTGGCCCAGCCAGTCACACCCACAAACCATTAATGCACAAAGAAGATGACCACATTCAGGAAAGACAGACTGAGGTGACACAGCTTACTTTCAGCAGGGACTTCGAAGTACATCGACATGGGCATGATATTCAGGAATATGGGAAAAGGTAAAAAAAGTAATTAATTCCACATTTTATTTCCATCCGACCTGATCATCAACAATCCCCTTTTTTGCTTGTATTTTTCTCTCGCTGTCTCTTTCTCAATTTATTCAACTCATTCCTTCCCCCTTCAAAACAAATATCCCTGTCACCAGCATAAATCACAATCTCTGCCAGCAGATTTCAGTTCTGATGTTTATTCAGTCGACTTGAAATGTTAACTCCATTTTTATTTCATCAGAGACTGCCAAACTGTTCACTTTCCTCAGCACTGTTCACTTCCTCAGTTTTATTTTTGTTTCAGACCTCTGACATATTTCTTTCTTTGGTTTTACTGTTTTTTTTCAAATAAATTTCATGGTATGACAAAATCATTGGCAAAAGAAGCATTTAATGCCCATCATTAATTACCTTTAGCTGTGACCATTCTACACGACAGTTTGAAGCCAGAAACATTTTGTGGGTCTGAATTCACACTTAATTCACCCCGGGTAATAACGTTAGATTTCTTTATCAGAGGAGATCAGTGAAATGAGATAGGTTTTTTGACAAATTGCTGCTGGTTTTATGGTTGCTATTAGTGAAATTGGCCATGGTTACAATTCTTATCATTAGAATGAAAGTCCTACCACCAATTGTGATAAGATTTGAAACAATACCCGTAATAAACAATGTAATAACCAGTGTCTCTGCATTACCTGCTGAGTGACTTAACTACTCTAACATGGAGTCCCTATCATTAGTTACTTTGAAAGCAAGAACAAGGGCGCGATCAAATTATTTGTAACTTGGAAGACTGGTCAGAAGACAGCTGGAAACATAAAGCCTGAATTTTACCAAGGCACAGATAATGGTTTATCCAGCCACGGCACAGAGGCAGAGCGGGAGATTGCAGATATTATGGCACTGGTGTTGGACAAATTTGATGATGGAAACAATAGTAAGACATAAATCAAAAAAGGCCCTCAATGTTGTGAACAAGCCTTGTTCTCAGATGCTTGCGAAGGATGAGTCTGAAATTCATGGACAATGAAGCGAGGTTTTAATTGAAACTGAAGATAGTTGTTTCCATCTTTTCCAAATACAGGTAACAGAAACGGCAACAAAGTTGGACAGGCCTTACGGCAGTAATGACTGGACAGAGATAGAAAGGCTTCCCAGGAACACCAACAACAGCGAGAATGGGATAGTAACCAGCCTGAATAATCATCAGTACACCTTCTATTCGAAGTGGTAACGTTGACCAAGATGCAGTAAGATAAATAAGACCCAAGGATAAACCCCTGCCCATTGTTGTAACATTCCAGTCTATTGCTCTCAGATTCTGATCCATTGTTATGACATTCCAGTCTATTGTTCTCAGATTCTGATCCATTGTTGTTACATTCCAGACCATTGTTCTCAGGTTCTGATCCATTGTTGTTACATTCCAGACCATTGTTCTGAGATTCTGATCCATTGTTGTAACATTCCAGTCTATTGTCCTCAGATTCTGATCTCTCCACCCCCTCTCTCTGCAGCTGCCAATCCCTGTTAGTGCTGTCACTGATGCTCCCGCTTATACTATGGGATAAGACATAGACCAGGGAGCCTTATTTATAGGAGAGGGAAAGCTTTCTGTGACGCAGTTAGAATCCATAGAGACTGACATCAATCTTCGTCACTGAACAAATAGTTCCAGTTAACCCCTTTCAATACACCTTCAGTGAACCTTTGGTTCACAATTGAAACTGGGCTGGATTGGATCTTAACATCGTTGTCTATTTGTTGTATATTCCATCACCAATTGCTCTGAAGATGTATGTGGTGAGGGAGAATGATGGATGTTTTCATTTTGCAGGTTAAGTGGCTTTGCCTTGTTGTCCACGTGCAATGCTGTAACCACCTGCATCAATACACGACCCCCCCAAAAAAGACAAGCAAAATGTCATTACTGTGCTGATTGTACAAAAAAATGCTGAGCAAAATTGTGTTGGCCTTGTAGCGAAAGTGTAGATTTCTCACTGCTGCAATAAAACAACATTGTATGTTGAAGATACAAAGTTCTTCATTGCAGTTTATGTGCTTTAAAGCAGTAACATTTACATTTCTTGATTCAATTGACCAAAACTAAAATCAAATGTATTGTGTACAATGATGCCGTTCATTAAAGCCCATGGACTAAAGAGCCAGGGACAGAATGAATGTGACATTGGTTCGGAGACAGAGAGGAATGGGGGCAGTGGCTGTAGTGACTGGACCGGAGCACAGTGATATCCCAATGTCACCAGTATTTAGCTAGCACTTATTCTGACAGATGGAAAAAAATGTAATGCAGAGCAAGGAAAGAGATTATATTTGGGAGATGGAATGCCAAACAACAATATGAACACACCATGATAATTTTAAATATAATAGGAAACTATATTTTATGCAAACACTGTTTAATCATGGGGTATGCAGAATGATAAAATTGTTCATATACACACAGGATATTCAGAAATAAAAGCAGACAAAGATTTCAAAATAACAAGGTTTAGAGCTGGCTGAACACAACAGGCCAAGCAGCATCTTAGGAGCAGAAAAGCTGACATTTTGGGATTTCAAAATGTTAGGTGTATATGGATTTTACAGGATAATGATAGGAGGGATATAGTTCACCGCCAGCTGGTGCAGAGATGATGGGCTGAGTGACCTCCATCTTGTTGTAATTATTCTGAGATTTGTATGAAAATACTTCAGAGCCTGAGGGGAAACACTTTCAGTGAAGGGCACAGATTATGCCATCATGAGTAATCTATTTCCGTTGTCTCATGAAGTGCAGCTGCCTTGGAAATTTATTTTCAATCAAAATCAATTTCCTGAAATTCCTGCATTGAGGACGATATTCACAGAATATTTTTAATAAAGAAACAGACACTGGTGTAATACACCTGTTGTCAGCCCAATGGCTCTCACAGAATCAGGGATGGACGATATTGTCCAAATACAACCAAGTTCAACATCTGGACCTATCAAGAAAAGTAAAATTCTGGAGATTAAGGAAACCTGAAATAGAAGTTAGTGGAGAAACACAATATATGAGGCAACATCTAGAGACAGATATTGAGTTAACAGATCTGGTCTGTAATGAATCTATTCTGAAAAAGTCACATTGCAGATGCTGCTAGACATGATAATTTTTATTCCAGCATTTCTTTTCTTTCTTTGGACTGTCACAATTTGTCTGATCTGAATCACAACAGTGAAGCTGACATTTGAGTTGACCTTCAAGTATTTGTGAAAGATCATTAAAGGAGACATTGCAAAGTTTCTTTAATAAAGATCCCAAGTTTCGATGGTTTGTTACATTGAGATAAACTGCCATGAAAAGTTTGAACTCAGTGGCACTGATATCGCACAATCAGTCCTCTCATTGAAAACGATGTGGATCCTGAACTCAATGTCATACCGTGCTCCTGATTTCGCTGGGGTGACACTCATCCAGCAAAGTCTTACCTTTCTGAGACTTTGGGCTCAACTTTGAAAACATAAAATTTCCTGATATTTTTAATAGGACGCACTCAACCATGGGTTTTAGCAGGCACTAGCAAAGGCTGAGTTTATTTGTCATCACCAATAGCACTGGAGAAAGTAACAGTGAGCTGCCTTCCTGAAACACTTCCAATCCAAATGCTGCAGATATGCACACAGAGCTGTTTGTTAGGGATTCCAGGATTTTTTTTTTCAATATATTATAGTCAAGGAACAGCAATTTAGTGCCGATGCAGGACGACAAGTGACTTGAATGACTACTTTCAGAGACTGATTTCCCCATTGTCGAGTCGAGGACATTACCAGTGCAGGATTGTCTCCAACTTGCATTGATCACATTTTTGTTCAGGGTCCACAATGCCATAATGAGTGAAGTAACATGGGTGGCATGGCAAGTTACTCTGATCTCACTTCAAATGATGTTGGAACATGAGCTAAAACACTAAAGAGTGAAAGTACAGAACACTGTGCTCATTGTTCTCACAATATTCCAAAGCTTTTTTTTTGGTACGGACTTCCGATTCTGTCAGCAGATGTTTGTCCTATTTGTGAGGAGGCTAGTTGGTGTCTGGATTGCACTGCTTAGGAGGGTGGTTGAAGCAGGTAACATCCCAAACTTTAAAAGCATTTGGATCAGCACCTGGTGGTGTAGTCTCAATGGGCCTTTTCTCAATTGTATGGTTCTGTGTGGGAGCAGCCATGAAAGGTCTGATGTATTCTGAAGTACTGGCCAATGGTACTTGTTTGTCTGTTCCATCAACTGTGCTCAAGATGTGTTTCAAAACAGCATCACTCAGACAATATCAGCACTTACTCAGCTGAGGACAGCCCAGCTATCTCTGAAGACATACAGGATTTTTCAAATGGTCAGAGCAAGATTATTCCAACTGTTTATCGCCATTATTTTAACGAAACCAATAAAATGGATACAGCTTTCCCTCCATTAGAATAAAATATTTTAGCTGTTATGGCGTCATTCCTAAAGGATGAATAAACTCCTTCTTCCCATGCACACACTTTGAGAATGTATTTGTTTTCCTGCCGGTTTTTAATCCCCACTCCACTCCACTGCTGTTTCCATGATCTGGTTCCATGTTCGTGCCACTCGAATATGCATTTCCAAAGAGAATGTTTCTGTTTGAGCCAAGATTGTGAATGCTTACAAACTAACAGATCATATTCCTCAGCACCGCTTCACAGTCCTCAGTCCCTGCAGTCGTCTATGTCGTTATTCCAAAATATGTGGCACCATTCAGGTTTAGCTGATGAATGGCTAACACGAACAGTTCTTCAGTGTTGCCGGTTAGGAATTATCTCCAACAGGAGGCAATCCAAAAGCACCACCTTGATATTCAATGATATAATCAACTTCCAGTGACAAATATCCAGTGTGTAACTATTCATCAGAAATTCACCATATCATAGAGTCAGAAAGTTGTGAAGAATGGAAACAGAGGCTTCAGTTCACTTGATCCATACCAATTACATATACCCAATAAATCTTGTCCCATTTGCTAGCTTTTGACCCGTATCCTTCTAAACCTTTACTGATCACATACCCATCTTTTCAAATGTTGTTCTTGTACCAAACTCCATTACTTCCCCTTGCAGCTCATTCCACACACTCACCTCCCTCTGTGTGAAAAAGTTACCTCTGAGGTTCCTTCTAAATCTTTTCCAGCTCACCTTAAACTCGCACCCTCTAATTTTGGACTCCCCCACCCCGCTGAAAACACCTTGTCTAGATACCCTATCTATTCTCCTCCTGACTTTCTAAATATCAGTAAGGTCACCCCTCAGCCTTCGAATCTCCAGGCAAAAGCCTATTCAGTTTCTCCCTGCAGCTCAAACCTTCCAACCCTGGCAACATTCTTATAAATCTTTTCTGAACCTTTTCAGTTTTCACAAAATCCTTCCGATAGCAGGGAGACGAGAATTGCATGCAATATTCCAAAAGTGGCCTAACCAGTGTACAGCCGCAACAGGACCTCCCAACAACTACACGCAATGCACTGGCCAATAAAGGCAAGTTGTACCAAATGCAACAGGAGTAGACTCCCAACTTTAAGGGCATTTAAATGGTCATTGGATAAACATATGGATGATAATGGAATAGTGTAGTTGAGATGGACTTCAGATTGTTTCACATTTCGGCACAACATCGAGGGCCGAAGGGCCTGTACTGCACTGTAATATTCTATGTTCTCTGTGAAATGCTTTCTTTACTATCCTATCTATCTCTTAATCCACTTTCAAGGAACCAAGTGCCTGCACACCAGGGCTCATTGCTCAGCAATACTCCCCAGGGCCTTACCATGTAGAGTACAAGTGCTGCCCCAATTTGATTTCCAAAATGCAACATGTCAGATTTATTCAAATTAAATCTGCCTACCATTCCTTGGTCCATTGTCCCATCTGATCAAGATCCCATTGTACTCTGAAGTAACCTTTTTCAGTGTCCACTACATTTCCAATTTGGTGAACTTCCAGCTGGAAGTTTTCAAGGTCAATTAATGCCGGTCCAGCTACACTAAAATCCCAAATGAATTAAAAAGGTCTGATTTTCCAGAAAAAAATATTGATCTATGGAGCTAATTGCTGTCTTTGAGGTTGTGGGATATATTTGCAAAATGCAGTTCATGCATAATGTGAAAGAAAAAGACAAATCACAGCTCAGGCCACAGATCATTAAAGATAACGCAGCATTTTTTGAAGCAGCTGGAGGAGCACTCAAAATGCCATGCCCAGTGGGTGTTGACTTCAAGATAAGTGTGATTAATGTAGTTTTGTTTTTTTGATTGGAATAGACTTGTTGATGTGAAGGTCCTGTTTTTATGCTGAATGGCTCTCTGACCTTAATTTTTGAAAACAGAAAAAGCAGTCTCACAATTTCCATAATACGTCAGCTTTTGTGCTCCTGAGATGCTACTTGGTCTCCTGTGTTCATCGAGCTTCACACTTTGTTATTTGGATTCTCCAGCATCTGCAGTTCCCATTATCTCTGATCACAATTTCCATATGTTGTGAGCATCAAGTGGTGAGGATTACAATCTCCAAGACCACACAGCATCCTGGCTGGAATGGATAACATTGTCCATTCACTGACACTTCTTCAGAATCCTGAAAGTGTCCATGAAACATATGTTCGTGTCCCTGGGTTTCACCATCATATTCTGAATGGAAATTAGACAGAGGCAATAAATGCTGGTCTTGCGAACAAAAGTCATCTCAACACTCCAAATAAAAGTAATCTGTACTATTAAAGACATATATTCAGCCCAATCTGTTTACTAAAGCAGTTTTATTGAGATTTTAACATTGTTCTGTCTCTCTGATCTTGCTGAAAAACCATGAAGCTTTCCTGAGTATTTTCATAGTGTCGTTTAAAAATCGTTTTTGGAAGTTGTACCCATCATTCTGAAAGGTAGAGCCTTCGTGGCCATGTGAAAACTTGGATCAGCAGGAAGTGATTAGAAAAATCAAACCAAGTCCTCCATGCGGTGAGCTCTTGAATGATGTGGCCTCAAATAAACGTTCCTCTCCACCCCTTATAACATTGGTGTGTTATTCTCAGTCAAGAATCTGTCTGCCTCTCCCTTCAGAATATTCAGTGATTTATCCTCCATCTCTCTCTGGAAAGATTTCCATAAACACACAATCCTTTGAAAGGGTAAAAGAAATAAGTCACCATTGTCTAACTGAGATATTCTCCAGTTTTACAGTCCATCCACTGGTGGTAATCTCGTGCACAAATGAAAATAATGTTTCAGCATTCAACTTGAAAAGACTGATCGGAATATTTTGCGTTTAAACAAGATGGTGTGTCATTCGCCTAAAGTCCAATAAATCCAGGGCCAGTCTGGTCATGATTTCCTCTGAAGATAAATACTTCTCACAGGAATCAGTTCGGTGAATCATCCCCGGATGGCTTCTGATTTCATCATGCACACAGCCTCATGCAGTCTCACCATTACCCTGGAAAAGTGGCCAAAAAGTGTCCTCTTCGGCCTTGAAACTGCTCGACCATGCCCTGCAGCAAACCAGGTACTACAGCCACATCACCTTCCTTAGTACCTGCCTACGGAACCAGATCATCCCCATTGGACTACAGTCCACATTCAAGCCTTCCCAATTTGGCCCCAAATGTGACAATGTCTACATCCAGAACATTAAGACACTTCAGAAGCACCTTTCCCTGTGACTCCTGAAACACACACTCGCAGAAATGCGATGGCAACTCCAGGCACTGCAAACCAGCCGACCCCAGCTCAGAGCCTCCCTCTCTCAGACCTGCAAAGGACCTCTCCTTTTCTTTTATTCTTCGGAGGATCTAGAACCTGAACTCACAATTCTACTCAGCTTCAGTGGAGACAAAAAACCGTAAGTACAGTAAACGTCCTGGTGCCTACCATCCAAAACGGGCAACCTACACCTCCCAAATCCCCAACCCGACACAAGAACTCGCCCACAATGTGCCCGCCAGCTTTGGCCATGTGGCCACTCTCGGAGCAACTGGGGATGGCGGCACATCCTCCGCCGCAGGATACACCGTTTCCGGGACAGCGAATGCCACCACCTCCATTTCCATGTCCAGCACCATAGACACTGAGGACACACCTACCGTCAATGCAGCTGCCTCCTCCTACCCTGCTCCTCCCACCACCAGCGCAAATGGCACTCCACCCACCACAGATCCAACTCCGCCCATGCCCATGCGCCTCCACCCATAACCATCTCCGATGTCACTCCACCCACAGCCTCCACAGCTAGCAGCTCCAGAGGAGACAGAAACACTGAGCCCTGTCGAGTCTTCACCATCCCCACAGACTTCCCCCTTACTGAGGACAAACGATCAGTCCTCAGTATGGGGCTAACCTTTGTCTCCCTCCACGCACACATCAATCAATACCGGTCACGCTTGGACGTTGAGTAGGTTTTCCGCCGCCTCTGCCTCCATGCTTACTTCTCTAACCGTGAGCCGAACCCTCCCTCTACTGACCCCTTCATTCACCTCCAATGCACCCCCTCCTCCTGGGCACCATCCGAAGGTCCTCTACCCTCTCTCGACCTCTTCATCACCAACTGCCATCGTGACATCAAATGCCTCAACCTCTCCACCCCTCGCACTCACTCCAACCTCTTCCCTCAGAACGTACAGCCCTCTGCTCCAATCCCAACCTCACCATAAAACCCATGGACAAGGAAGGCACAGTTGTAGTACGGTGCACTGACCTCTACATCGCTGAGGTTACACGCCAACTCTCCAACACCACCTCCTACTGACCCCTTAATCATGACCCCACGCCTTACTATCAAACCATCATGTCCCAAACCATCCACAACCTCATCACCTCAGATGACCTCCCACCCACAGCCTCCAACCTCATCATTCCCCAACACCTGCAATGGCCGCTTCTATCTCCTTTCCAAAATCCACAAACCTGCCTGCCCTGGTTGACCCATTATCTCTGCCTGCTCCTGCCCCACTGAACTTATCTCCACCGAACTGGAATTCATTTTTTCACCCTTAGCCCAGGAACTCCCTAACTATGTCTGTGAGACCACCCAAACTCTCCATCTCCTGCAAAACCTACAATTCCCCAGTCCCCAACACTTCATCTTTGCCATGGACGTCCAGTTCCTATACACCCACATTCCCCATGCTTCTTCCTATCCCGCAGGCCCAACCAGTGCTCCAACGCTGACACCCTCATCCGCCTTGCTAAACTCGTCCTCACCCTCAACAACCTCTCTTTCAATTCCTCCCACTGCCTACAAAAGCGGTGGCCATGGGTACCTACATGGACCCAAGCTGTGCCTGCCTCTTTGTAGGTTATGTGGAACAATCCCTCTTCCATACTTACACGGGCCCTAAACTCCACCTCTTCCTCCATTACAGTGATGACGACATCCACGCCGCATCTTGCATCCACGAGGAGCTCAAACAGTTCATTCACTTCACTGATACCTTCCACCACACGCTGAAGTTCACCTGGACCATCTCTAATGCCTCTCCCTCCTTCCTGAATCTCTCTGTCTCCATCTCTGGCAACCACCCAGAAACCAATATCCATTTCAAGCGCACTGACTCCCACAGCTACCTGTAATACACCTCCTCCCACCCACCTTCCTGCAAAAATGCCATCCCCTATTCCCAATTCTGCCGCAACTGCTCCCAGGTTGATGAGTTCCACCCCTGTACATCTCAGATGTCCTCGTTTATCAAGGACGGCAACCTCCCCCGACTCAGTGGTTGAGAACTCCCTCGACCGCGTCTCCCACATTTTGAACAACTCATCCCTCACACCCCGTCCCCACCCTTGTCTGCTTTCCGGATGGACTACTCTCTCCGTGACTCTCTTGTCCGCTCCACACTCTCCTCCAGCCCCACCACACCCGGCACTTTTCCCTGCAAGCGCAGAAAGTGCTCCAGCTGCCCCTACCCCTCACCTCGATCCCAGGCCGCACATCTGATAATGTGCTAGACTGCATCTGCTGTTCCCATTGTGGCTCCGCTACATCGGAGAAACCAAGCGGAGGCTTGGGGACAACTTTGCAGATCACCCATGCTCGGTTCGCACGAAACAACTCCCCCTCCCATTCTGCAAATGGCATGTCCATCCTGGGCCTCCTGCAGCGCCACACTGATGCTACCTGAAGGTTACAGAACAGCAACTCATATTCCGCTTGGGAACCCTGCAGCCCAATGGTATCAATGTGGATTTCACAAGCTCCAAAATCTCCCCTCCCCCACTGCATCCCAAAACCAGCCCAGCTCATCCCCACCTCTCTAACCTGTTCTTCCTCTCACCTGTCCCCTCCTCCCACCTTCAGCCGCACCCCCATTTCTTACCTACAAACCTCATCCTGACCGCTTGACCTGTCGTCCTTCCCGGACTGACCTATCCCCTACCTACCTTCCCACCTACACTCACCTTTACTGGCTCCATCCCTGCCTCTTTGACCTGCCTGCCTCCTCTCCACCTATCTTCTCCTACGCAGCAGCAGCTACGCACTGATGATGTCTTCTCGACTGGAGACGAAACGTTTGCAATTCATTTGCCAAACTCGGCGAAAAAACCAACAGCCAACAACCTTCTCCTCTCTCCCTATTTATTCCAGAACCCTCTCCCCATCCCCCTTTTCTGAAGAAGGGTCTAGGCCCGAAACACCAGCTTTTGTGCCCCTGAGATGCTGCTTGTCCTGCTGTGTCCATCCAACCCCACAGCTTGTTATCTCACACTCTCCAGCATCCGCAGTTCCCATTGTCTCAAACCAGCGTATTCAGCTATGGAGCATGCGCACAGCTCATTGTGATTGTGAGCATGCGTACTGGGAGAGATAGCCGGAATGAAATGGTCCTCCATGAGAGCCACAAGCAGTGAATGCAGGTTAAAGGGGAGGGCAGTTTCGGTGCTGTATTCCAGCAAGAGGGCTGCGTGATTGCTCAGTTTAGGTCTCAGGTCTCAAATCGGGGTCTTCCAGTACCGCGTTTAGTTTTCAGAGAGCCTCGGGCTTCCTCCCTGAAAGAGGCCTAGACTGCCCTGTGAGAGGGAAAGTCCTGTCAGCTTTTACCCTGTCAAGCCACTTCAGAATGTGATTACCGCAATGAGAGGTGTTCTCAGTAAAGCAGAGCTCCAATGTGTACTCACTGGTCATAGGTCTTTCCACTGCGTATTGTGTTAGCACCCTCGCTGAATTTTGTTTTGCGTTTTTAAAAAGTCATTTTTGGCTTGAATCTGAGAGTTGAACGGTGACGTCTGGACTGTGAGCAGCTGTTGTGCTCCAAAAAATACAAAATCAATTATTGGCTTCTGAGGCCAGGCCTGGAAGTCGATTGCAGGTTGTTTCTTATTGGAAAACTGTGTAGACTCTTTTGGCCATTAATAAGGTCAGCATCTGGGAACTGGTGCCAGCAAGTCTGGGAGAGAATGTTGTCAAACAGAAGAACTTTAAAACTGGGCCAAATGCACATCTTTGATGCTGAGCTGGCTGCTGGTGTGACAGAGGCTCAGAGAAAGTGGAGGGAGAGAGCTGAACAGGTTGGGGACGTGTGGTTTGGATATTGGGGTTATTCTTCACCCATCACCCCCCCACAAATCCAGCCAGTTGTTTCTCTCATTGTCCCTCTTCCCCCACTTTACCCACTTCTGTACCTCCAGCCCCTATCCCACCCCTTGCTTCCCCCAGTATCAGCAAACTTCCAAAGATATTTCTGACATACTCTGTTACTTTTCTCAGGGCATTCAACAACTTGAAAACTGGATTGAAAATGAGAGACAGAGCAGCCACTGCAGAAGCTTCCAAAATCACTCTGCACTTTCTTGAACTGCTGCAATCCACGTGGTGATGTAGCTCCCATGTTGCAAATTGGTAAGGAGTTGTAGGATTTTCATCCAGTGGTGATAAGGTCGTGCTGTTTTTTGTGTCTGTTGTTGTCATTTTGTTCTTATATTCCATCTTCAACAGAATAGAAACATAGAAAATAGGAACAGGCACAGGTCATTGTAGCTTTCGATCCTTCTCCGCTAGTCACTTTGATCATGGCTGATCATTCTACTCAGCCTCTTCCCACTTTAGAGCCAGATCTTTTGATCCCTTAAGCCACGACAACTATACACGTTATCATCTTCTTGGAAACATCCAGTGTTCGGCCTTAACTGCTTTCTGTGGCAGCAAATTTCACAGGGTCACCAGTCTCTGTATTTTTTTTTAAATTTCCGCATTTCAATTCTTAACAGCCGAGTCCATGCCCCTAAGCTCCAACTCCCTGGTCATTGACAACATCCTTCCTGTATTTACCTAGAATTTTATTGGTTTCTGTGAAATCTTTCCACGTTCTTCTAAACTCTAGTGAATTTCATCCTAACCAATCCATCCTATCCTTATATGTAAGGCTTGCCATCCCAGGAATCAGTCTGATCAACTGTTGTGAACAGCCTCTGTAGCCAGAAATTCCTTCCACAGATAAAAATTCCAAATTTACACATACCATCCCAGGTGTGGTCTCACCAAGATCCTGTACAATTTCAGTAAGACATCCCTGCTCCTGTACTCAAATGCTGTAACCCTGCAGGTCAAAATACCATTTGCCTTCTTCACCCCCTGCTACACCTGCATGCTTACTGTCAGTGACTTGTGTTTTCCTAGTTTTGTAATCCAACTGGATAATCTCGAACTGAGACGCATTTCTCATTTAAATGACTCATTGATTGTATGAATACCTGGGATCCACCATGGACCACAGTTTCACACTGGTCACTGGTTGGCATACAAGAAATGACTGTTTATTCTGACTGTTTCTGTGTGCCAAACAGTTCTGTATCCCTGTGAATACCCAATCTCTCATGCTTTAAATTTACGTGCTAATCTCTTATGTGGGGACTTTGAATGCCTTCTCAAAGCCTACATAAGCCACATGCACTGCCTTTTCAACTCTAAATGTTGCATTTTTGAAACATTCCGGCAGTTTTGTCCAATATGATTTCCCTTTCATCAATCCAGACCAACCTAATTCTGTCACTGTTTTCCAGTGTTAGTCTCAGGTTCATAGTTCTCAGGCTTCTCCCACATCCCTTCTAAAACAAAGGGATAATATCAGCCACTCTCCAGTCATGTCACACCCACCCATATTTATAGATGATACGAATATTTCTGCAATTTCCTCCCTTACTTCCCACAATATCCTCAGATACACTAGATCAGGTACTGGAGATTTATCAAGCTTTATATTTTCTGAGACATTTAGCACTTCATCTCCTGTAATGTGAACTATTTTCAAAATATCAAAAAATATTTCTGCGTTCTCTAGCCTCCTTCATTACAACTTGTCCATGCCGACCAGGCTTCCCAAACTGAACGAGTCCCACTTGCTTGAGTTGGGTCCATATCCCTCTAAAGCTTTCCTATTCATGTACCTGTACAAATGTCTTTTAAATGTTGGAAGTGTACCTGCATCTGCCACTTCCTTTGGCAGTTCATTCCACATAGAAACGACCCTCTGTTTGAAACAGTTCCCCTTTACTGCCCTTCAAATCTTTCTCCTCTCCCATTAAAAAATACCCTCTAGTATTGGACTCCCCTATACAAGGGAGAAGACCCTTGCTGTTCACATTATACCCCTCACGATTTTATAAACCTCTCGAAAGTCACTGGTCAACCTCCTATTTTCCAGTGAAGCCCCAGTCTCTCCTCATAACTCATACCCTCCAGTACTGGTAACCTATAGACTGTAAGTGTGGCATGAAGCCACCCAGAGTAGAAAGTTAATCCAGCCACGAGAAGCATCACCTACCCTCCATCTCTTTGGCTCTTCGTCAAATAGTCTGGCAATAAGAACTGTCCAGATTTAGGCATGAACAGGGAACGTTTCAGCTTGCTTTCTCCAGCTCCCTAGTCTTGAAATCACCCTCCCAAATGAAAAGGGATCTTCCATTCACCTTATCTGTACTCTTCATGATTTTATAAACATATAAATCACCCCTCCATTCTTAGACTGCAATGGAAAAATGCCTTAACTGATCAAGCCTCTCCTTATGATTCTCAATCTCCATTCCTGGCAACTTCCTGCTAAATCTTTGCTGAATCCTCCCCAGGTTGATGATATCCTTTGAAGAACAGGAGATCTGAAGTGGACACATTACTTCAGAAGAGGCCTCACTGATGTTCTGCACGATTTTAACATGACGTCCCACGTCCTCTACTCAAAAGGTCTGAGCAGTGAAGGCAAGCAGGCTAAACACTGACTTAACCACACTTTCTTCATGTGACACCAACCTCACAGAATTAAGTGCCTGAACCCTGATGTCTCTCTGTTCAACAACACTAACCCCAAGGCCCTCCGTTTAATTCTACAAATACTGATCTTGTTTGTTTTACCAAAATGAAATACTGCACCTTTATCCAAATTAAACACTACCTGCCATTCCTCAGCCTCTTAACCCTATAAATCAAGATCTGTTTGTAATCTTGGACAGCCTATTTCACTGTCCACTATCCTGCCTATTTTGGTGTCATCTGCAAACTTACTGACCATGTCTCCACTATTCTCATCGAAATCGCTTTTTATTTCAAGTCAAACAAAATTGGAGCGATCACTGACCCCTGTGGAACACTTCTGGGAACAGGCTTCCGGTCTGATAAACAACCCTCCACACCAGTCCCTGTGTCCTGTCACTCAGACATATTTGTATCCAGTTGACAAGCTCCCCCCGAGTCCCATATGATCTAACTTTACTAATTAGTCCACCTTGTGGAACCTTGTCAAAGGCTTTACTCTTGTCAAAATAAACTACGTCCACCACTCCGCCCTCAATAATCTTCTTTGCTACTTCTCCAAAAAACTCAAATCAACTAATCATTCCTTGCCTCTCCAAATACATAAATCCTACATTTGACAATCACCTTCAACTACATACCCCAAACCGACGTCAGACTCAGGTCTACAGCTCCCAGGCTTCTCCTGATGTCCCTTAAACAAAGGCACAATTTTAGCCACTCTCCAGTGATCTGGCACCGCACCTGTAATTCTAGATGATACAAATATTTCTGCAAAGGGGCCCCATGTTTTCTCTTTAACTTCCCATAACATGATCTGATGCACTAGAGCAGGGCCTGGAGGTTAAAGTCAGAGTGTAATACAGCATGGAAACAGGCCCTTCGGCCCAAACTGGTCTGTGCTGACTATGGTGCCCGCTCAGCAATTTCTAATTGCCTGCATTTGGTCCACATCCCCCTCTAAACACTTTCCATCCGTGTACCTGTCCAAATGTGTTCTAAATGTTGCTATGGTACATGTCTCAACCACGTTCTCTGGCAGCCCATTCCAACAATGCTCCACTGTCTGTGTGAAGAAGTTGCTCCTCACGTCCTTCTTAAATCTGCCCCCTCTCACCTTAAATCTGTACACTCTAGTTTTCCATTCCCCATCCCTGGGAAAAAGACGACATACATTCATCCTATCTATGCCCCTCATGATTTTATTCACCTCAGTAAGGTCACTGCTCATTCTCCTCCATTCCAAGGAATAAAGTCCAATCCTGGCCAACCTCTCCTTAGAACTTGCATACTATTCCGAGCAACATCCTTGTAACTCGTCTTTGCACATTTTCCAGTTTAACTAGGCCTTTCCTGTGACAGGGTGACCAAAACTGTACACCACACTGCAAATGTGGCCTCACCAATGACCTGCACATCTTTAACATAACATCCCAACTCTTATATGCAATGCATCGACTGAAGAAGGCCAGCGTGCTAAATGCTTTCTTCACCACCCTGTCTACCTGTGATGCTGCTTTCAACCAACTATGTACTTGTGCTTCTCGGTTTCTCTGCTCCATGATATTCCTCAGAACCTTACCATTCACTGTATAACTCCTACCTTGGCTGAACTTTCTAAAGGCCAACACCTCACGCTTAGCAGTATTGAATTTCATTTGGCAATCCTCAGCCCACTTCCCCATCTGATCACAATCCCCCTGTAATTTTTGATACCTCAACGATACCTCTTAAGTTTGCAGTTGATACAAAATTACTAATCATGCCATATACATTCACATCCAGATCATTTATGGAAGTGACAAACAACAAAGATCCCAGTATCGACCCCCCGTGGCACACCATTCGCCACAGGCCTCCAGTCCAAGAAACAAAGTTCAGTCATCACGCTGTGCTTCCTGCCATCGACCCCAATTTTGAATCCCATGAGTTGGCTCTCCCTGGATCCCACCCAACCGAACCTTCATGACTAGGCTGCCGTATGGGACCTTGTTGAAGGCCTTACTAAAGTCCATATAGATAGCATTCGCTGCCCTAACTTCATCAATCCTCTTGCTTACCTCCTCAAAAAACTTGAATAGATTTGTCAGACATGATTTCTGTGCCCACATCCATGCTGACTAACCCTATTCAGATCTTGAATATCCCAGCTTTGGTTGATTGACTCCCTGAATATCATCTTCAATACCTTGTCTACCACTGGTTCACTGGCCTGTCATTCCCTGGCTGGTCTTTGCTACGTTTCCTAACCAATGGGACAACATTCGCCACCCTCCAGTCTTCTGGAATTTCAGTAGTGAGAAAAGATGAAGGGGAAAATCTCTGCAAGGGTCTCTGCAATTTCTTCTCCAGCCTCCCACAGTGCCTGAAGATGGACTTCATCAGATCCAGTGGATTTATCAACCTCAATGTGCTTTATGGCTGCAAACACCACCTCGATGGTCTAAAACATCCCCACTTGCTTCCCTTGTTTCCTTTGCATCCATGATTCTTTGCTTAGTAAACACTGAGGAGAAATATTCATGAAAAATCTCCCCCATCTCCATGAGCTGTTTTCAAACCAAAATAATTGTACCCCTGACTTGTCCCCCCTCCATTTCTTTCTCAACAGTAAAACCTGATGCAATATATTCCTTTCAAATCTCTCTCCTCTCCTGATGCTCAACACAGAGTTGACCTCTTTCATCTTCATGGAGCGCTGCTCACTCTCTCGGTGCTCTCTTGCTTTTAATGCACTTGTAGAAAGTGTTTGAATTATTCTTAAGCTTATCAACCAAGGCAGTTTCCTGTTGCCTTTTGCCGTCCTGATCTCCTGTTTAAGAATGTCCCTGACACTATTTACGCTTTCAAGAGATTCATTTGAGCCAATTTTTTTAATATCTACTAATTTATTTTTTTTAAAAATTCCTGACTAAAACCTGAGTATCTTTTTTCACCCATTATTCTCTGATCCTACCAACCTTACCTTTCACTCTTAGAGACGTAATGACTCTGAATTGTCACTTTTTCGAAAGCCCACCCTCCCAACTTATCAGACATCCTTTTACCTGCCGTCTACTCATGTCAACTTTTGAAAGTTATAAAAACAGAAGCTGCTGGAAAAGCTTAGCAGGTCTGGCAGCATCTGTAATGGACAAATCACAGTTAATGTTGCGGGTCTGTTAATCCTTCCTCAGAAGTGTTGAAAGTTCTTTTCTTATAGCACTAAAATTTGCCTGACTCCAGTTAAAGCTTTTACTTTTTCTGGAAGGCATATCCTGTTCCATAATTCTTCAAAACTGATCGTAATTCTGTCACAAGACTCAGAGTTTCCCTGTACTGTCACTTTAGTCACTTGCTACGTCTTATTTTTTTTTTCCATAGGAGCATCGATTTATTGATAAAAAAAAGTTTCTTGAACACATTTCACAAAATACTCCCCATCTAAACCTTTAACACAATGGCAGTCCTGGTAAATGTTTGGAAACTGAAAATCACCAACTATTATAACGTTGTTATTCTTACACATATCTGAGATCCCTCTGCATATTTGTTCCTCAGTTTCCCTCTGACTATTAGGAAGCCTATGGTACAATCCAATCAGATGGTTGTTCCTTTCTTATTTCTTATTTCTAATTTCAACATATGTTTTCATGGGATGATTTTTCAGAAACATCTCTTCTAGTGATGGCAGCAATGTTTTCCTTATTTAAAAAAAAATCCTGCGATTGGCCCATATTCGCTCCAAATCATTCAAATTCATGTACTGACCTGAATGTTTTTCAAACATTGTAACTACCCACATCCATCACTTCCTCTGGCAGTTCATTCCACACACTGAGCACTCTATATAAAACAAAAAGATGCCCGTCATGGCTTTTTTAAAATCTTTCTCCCCTCATTTTAAAAATTTGCCCCTGATTTTGAAATCCCCCACCTGAGGGAAACGACCTTTGGTATTCCTTATCTGTGTCTCTCATTATTTTATTAAACCCGCATAAGGTCATCCCTCAACGTCTTACCTTCCCGTGAAAGAAGTTCCCGCCAATCCAGCGTATATTTATAACTCAACCCCACCATTCCTGGCAATATCGTGTTAAGTTTTTTTTCCAAACCCACTCCAGTTTAACAATATTCACTCCCATAACAGGACGACCAGAGCAGCACACAGTGCTCCAGAAGAGGACTCGCCAACATCACTTCCCAACTCCTGTACTCAGAGGCCTGAGCAATGAAGACAAGTGTGCTAAATGCCTTCCTAACCACCCTGTCTACCTCTGATGCAAATTTCAAAGAATGATGTACCTGAAACCCGAGGTTTTTATTTTCTGATCTGCAACACTACCCAGAGTCCAACCATTAATTGTGCAAGTCCTGCCTTTGTGAAGTATTGCATTTTGGGAGAACAAACATTTATCCAAATAAAATTCAATCTGCCATTCCTCAGCCCATTGCTCCAATTGATTAAGATCTCTCTGAAATCCAGAAAGCCACTAGGCCATCTCGCTTGTTATGACAACAAATAATCATCAAGGAGAGGATGTTCTGCTTCATTTGTACAAGGAAGGGGTCAGACCAAATCTTGAATACCGTTTGCAGGTTTTGGTCTTCTCTTCGTTTATTCAAAGTGGCTCAGAGGAGGTTTACAAGATTGAAACCTGGAATCAGTGGGTTTTCTGAGGAAGATGGATTGGGCAGGAAAGAGAGAAAAGGATTTGTCAGGAGCTGCTGATTAAAACAGGAAACTGACGTGAGCCAGGATATAGGGTGTATTGAAGTAGAGTCTGTTTGGATTGAGCTGAGAAACACCAATGGACAGAAAATGACCTTAGTGCTGCATATGGACCCCAAGCTGCAGTAATATTTTGGAAGGCATTAGGGTGGAATTGAGAGATATGAGGCATAAAGTTAATTACAGGTGACTGCAACCTACTTATAAATTGTCCAAATCACACTGTAGCAGTACAGTGCAGGAGGAATCCTTAGTGTCTATATGGTACAATTTTATGAATCAACATGTTGAAGAAGCAGATGGGTATTGTATAATGAGGATGGAAATATTGACAATCCAGTTGAGTATGGGCCCATAAGGATGAGGGACCACAATAGGATAGAATTCTTCACAAAGCTGGAGAGTGATATTGTAGTTTCTGAGATTTGGGTCCTGTAATTAAATGAAAAAATTTGAAATGGTATGAGACACGAGCCAGTTGTGATAAATGGTGAATCAGTGTTTAAATGGATGGTGGGAAAATGGGTAATGGCAAATGTTGAAAGAGGACGTGGACAAGCTGTGGAAGTTCTTCATCGCAGCCTGGCGTAAGAACAAAATGGGAAACATGATCAAACCACAGCACAGAAAGGGAAATGAACAGGTATTAAATTTAAGGAAGCAGCATACAAAATTAGGCCAATAAAACAACTGACAACAGGATTCGGAGCAGTTTAGATTTCTGCAAAGGAAAACAACGGGATTTAATCAGAGTGAGAAAACAGAACATGAGTGCATGCTGCAGGGACCATACAAACCAATAGAATTTTGTTTTATATTCATTCACAGGATGTGAACTTTGCTGGCCTGGCCAGAATTTATTGCCCATCTGTGATTGCCCAGAGGGCTATCAAGTGTCAGCTGCATTGCTGTATGGCTGGAGTCACATATAGACCAAACTAGGTGAAGAATAACAGTTCCTTTCCCTGAAGGATATCCGTGAGCCAGATGATTTTTTTTTTTCCTGAGGATTGACAACGGTTTCATGATCATCATTAAACTCTTCGTTGAAGATTGGTAGTGAAAGACTGGTCACGAAGAATATGGGCTCTCCTTACAAGCAGAAACAGTGAATTTATAATGGGGTACACGGTGATCGCAGACCAATTAAATATGACTGAGGTTTTCCATAAGGATAACGTCCCAAAATTAAGGGGATCTCAGGGTCTAATAGGACGGTGGAATCACTATTAGTAGGAAAATGATACTGGAAAAACTAATGGGATAACAGGCAGATAAATCCCCAGAGACTGATAACCTTCATCTCAAAGTACTGTAGGAAGTGTCTGCAGAAATAGTAGATGCACGAGTGGTTATCCTCCAAATTCTATACACCGTCAGTTTTTTATGGGTTGGAGGATCGCTAATGTAACCCCAGTATGTAAGAAGGGAGTCAGAAAGAAAACAGGGAATTTGCATAAAATTGGTTGGAAAAATATGTTAGGGTCAGCTATAAAAGATGGAATAACAGAGTACTTGGAAGATAGTGTCAAGATCAGGCAGAGCCAGCAGAGCCTTTTTCCGTGCTGCAGACTCTGTTGGGTGTGAATTCCCTCCACGCCGCGCACCATCCTGACTTGGAAATGTATTGCTATACCTTCAGTGCTGCTGGTTCAAAATCCTGAATTCTCTCCCTAACCGCATTATGTGTCCATCTACCATTCATGGACTATAGTGGTTCATGAAGGCAGATGACTGCCACCTTCTCCATGACAACTGAACTCAGCCAGCAATGCCCACAGGATGTTTTTAAAAAAACAATCAAGGTCAAGTGAGAATGTGGAATCCAAGCATAAATAGATCAGCTTTGACCTTTTTGAGGCTCGAGGGACAGAATGGACAACTCTGATTCCTAATTTGTGTGTTCTCTACTCCGATTTAAAATTCATCATCCCACTAGGAATGCTGTATTCCCTGTAAGTTAGAAGGATGACAGCTGATGTGATTAAATTTTTACCAATGATAATTGAAGCTGTTTGGGGTGTAGAGAGGAACTAATCCACTGGGTGAGTGAAGTGGGAGCACAAACCCTGACCCCCCCCTCACCCATAATAATCAGACAAGACTCGAGTTTCTTTGTCTTGCGGTTTATTCAAGCAAAGGAATGAGGAACAAGTGTAGGCCACTCGGCCCCTCGACCCTGCTCTGCGACTCTATAAAATCACTGCTGATCTAATTTCAACCTCAGCTCTATGTGCCTGCATATCTCAGAATATCTTTCATCGTCTTGGTCAGCAAGAATCTGCCTTTTTTTAAATAGAAAGATTCTGCATCCACTGCCTTTTGACGAAGGGAATCACAAAGGTTCTCAGCCCTAAGTTCTAGATCCTTCCAGAAGAGGGACCATGTTTTCTCCATGCATCTGGTCAGGTCCCCTCAGAATCTTTCATGTTTCAATTTAGTCTCCTCTTTCTTTTCTCAACTCCAGAGGATACAGGCAAGCCTGTCTAGATTTTGCTCTAGATTTTCTTTTCAGGCAATCCACTCATTCCAGGTATTAGTCTACTGAATTTGCCCCGAAATGTTTCATAACCTTCTTTAAGTTGGGTGACCAGAACTGAACACAGTACTCCAAATACAAATCTCACCAGTGCAAAAAGGGAATTAATTATCGAAGGGAGGACCATGAATTCCGACTTGCTTGCAGGAATGCATTTTCAGCAAGCTTCGGTCATTTACACGTATCTAGTTACAGACTGACACAGGTTATGGTCAGATAGTTGTACGGTTTGTATTGTTACACTGACAGCATTGTTGTGGTCTCACTCAAACCTCCCACTCTGGCTCTGCACAAGTAATGATTGGCTCTGCAGCCAGTTCCCACAGCCTGATTTGTCCTGTATTTTTCATCTTCTGTCCTTTCAAAGTTATCAAATGATCCAAGTGGAATAGCTCAGCAAGACTGACAACATCGTGAAGGAAAAAAAACAGAGTTTCTGTTTCGGGTCCGGTGACCCTTACTCTGAACTTGAGAAAGGGTCACCAGACCCGAAACATTCACACTTTTGTTTTCATTCACAGATGTTGTCAGACCTGCTGAGCTTTTCCAGCAACTTTTATTTTCATTCCTGACTTACAACACCCCACAGTTTTTTTGTGATCCAGGTGACAATCCGGCAGCTTTAATTCTACTTTTAACAGTAAATTTACTTTCCAGGAAATTTGAAAGGGAACACTTACGGACAGGCAGCTCAACTCAAACACTGGATCAAAAACTGCCAGGAACACTTAATTCTCAGGAGCTTTGAACATGGAAGGAACAAGCGTCGTTTACAGTGAAGAGAAACCATACATGTGGTCTGTGTGGACAAGCCTTCAGTCAGTTGTCTGGCCTGTCAGTCCGTAAATGCATTCAAAACAGGGTGCCAACAATGACATCAAGCAGCACTTGCTTTGTAATATCATAGTGATGGATCTCAGTTTGAGTTAAGCAAGGGCCACTCATCTCCTCTCCTCCCTACATTCTTGGTGAAAACATGGACCAAACAGCTGAATTCCAAATGTGAGAGTGACTATCCACTATCTTAAGGCTCCATTTGACAGAGCATTGTATTAAGGAATCATAAGAAAGCTGAATTCAATAGGAACCAGAGAATATTATTCTTCCTTGGATAGCTGGTTTTTGAAAACATTGTGTCTTCAGACCTCACTGGATTGAAACAAGGTGAGTTTATTCAAACTTGTACCACATACACGTGGAAGAGGTCTATAAGCCTAGCTTGGAGACACTCTTCCATTTACAGCGACTCAGAAACAGCATAGTAAGGCATTTTCATGTCAGAATGGTTGAATGCAACATTGATGTAAACTAAATTTATATGTCATTTACTTCCGATAAAACAGGATGCTGTTCAGTTTCTGACAAAGTTCTGAGTCCTCTAATTTCAACAGGACTGCCACTTGCATACTATCTTCAGAGCTTCTGAACCTCACCATCAGCTCACTGCTGGGTGAGTAATAATTACATGACTGTTATACAGAGAGTTTCAGAGCCCTAAGTAACTGTTGATGTTTCGCTGTTCTGGACCTGCAGTTAAACTGTCTGTGAGATGTTAATGTGAAAACATCCCATTCATTTGTATACTTCTATAAATTAAAGTCTTTTGTCTGCATTTGATTCCTACACAGAGACTTTAATTTATAGGAGTAAACTCTTATCTACCTTCACATCGGTATGCAGACACTGCCCTGAAGCGTCCTGCCCAGCTAGGAATTCAGGGTAAAGCTTTTTGTAACTCCCTTTCTTCTCACACATCGGTATGCAGGCACTGTCTTAAGCTTCCTGACTGAATTAAAATCCGAATCAAACTGTTTCAAATAGGGTTAGGTGGGGAAAATTTGTAAAGGTGTGAAACCTCTGAAGTACGTAACTTCTGTCACTGACAAAGGGGCCAGGGCATTGACTTTGTTCTCACCAGACACACTGGCAACTTGAAATCAGAATCTGTCCCGGGCAATCTGTCTCGAAATCGCCTCCTGCCATTAGCAGCTACTTCACTAGCAATCGATACTATATCCTGATCTTTTATGTTGTTGATGAAATAATTGCTTGGTATCCTGTTTTTGTCTGTTGTAGTAATTGTTTTATGTATCATGTCATTGTAAATTGTGAAATCGTTTTATGTATCATGTCTTTTGTAAAGTATAAAAAGCAGGGACTGTCCGCTGCTCAGGGAAAATTACTTGTGAGACTCTGCACTCTGAGCACAGTGATTATCCACAGCTTGTACTTGGTAACAAAGGGATTTGTGTTTTTCTAAACAGGTCAGTGTCTTGTTATTGCAGCAAGTCCATGAGGGTCTCCAAAAACGAACTTGACATTTGGCGCTAGAGCAGGGTTCCAACATGTACAGCAGTCTCACGTGTCGAGCTGAATGAGTCATCGTTCGAGTGTCAGTGGAGTGAGACGGACGGACCCGCAAGATACGATTCAGCTTGGTCTCTCTCACTAACCTGCCATCCGTGCGACCCTTCATCCCTGCGTGTCTCTGTACTGATGGAACCCGAGACAACTCACGGTCTTGAACACTGCTAAATCCTAACGCCTGGAGGTTCAAATCCCCAGGTGAGTAAAGAAATCCGGGAGGTTCGAGTCCCTGGTGGCCGGGGTTGGAGTCCCCAGGTCAGATAACTGATATTTTTTAAAATCCGGGAGGATAGATTTCACCCTGTGACCGGGGGTGAAATCCTGTGTCGGGCAATGGGGAAAAGGTAGGGCATTTAGTGTAAGACCTAGGTCCAGTGTAGTTACAGTGTCTGTCTGTTTCAACCACCCTGCCTGAGACTGGCTGTTAAGAGGGGAAATCCCCCACGCGAAGGTCAGGACCCTGAAGTGGGTGTTGAGACAAAGTGCACTGCAGTAGTATAAAGGGATAGTAAAAATGAAAGCGCTAATAAAAAAAACAGCAAAGGGAAAAATGGGACTAACACTGGATAAATCAGGTGTCAGCACTCCTTTACATCGATTCTGCCGGGATAATCCCGAAAATGAAGCACAGTACAGACGTCTGTCAGCATGCTTAAATAAAAGATTGGGAAATGAGAATTGGCCATTGGGGAGAACGGGGGATATAGATCTATGCACGAAAGCAGAAGAGGCACTGGAAAGGGTTAATGTCATTCTAGAGAAAGAGAGCTGAGGAGCTGACTGAAAAATCAAAACTGGCCAGTTGGGTGGATAATGCTCGTAGGAGAGGGATCAGTGCCTGTGATAACGAGGGGAAACCAAAAACTTGGGAAGTTTGAAAACTGCAGTGTGAGGATCATGAGATGAATGAAAGGGAAAGAGTTAACCAAGAAAGACAGGAGAGAGAACAGTGAGACAAAGATCGGGGGCTAGAGCGGCAGGCCGCATTGACAGAAAACAAAAAATCGGAGGTACCTCCTGACATATCTGGCGTGCCGATGTTGTTCCAAATTAATGACACAGATGAGCAAGACCGAGGAGAACTGGGGAAGGCATCCCTCTGCCTCATCGGGACTGCTGCTCCCCAAGAACCCAACCCGTTCTCGGCCAATCTACATCTGCAGTCACCCCAACACTGCCATCAGCCCCAGCAACCGCCACTGTATGCTGCCCAAACTAAACCTCCCATAGAATCTCCAAGCCCTTCAGTAGTCAGCCCACATGGATCCCCTGACAAGCCCATGGCTTGTACAGACCCTACCTCCTGTCATACCAGATCTAAAACAAAACAGGGAAACAGGAAACAGGATGCAGACCAGACGGTCAGTGAACAAAAGAGGGACGACAGGATCCTTTTAAAACCCGTGAGAAGCCCAGGAAGACATAAGTCCTGGGTGCAGCCTACTTGAACCTCTAACTACTGTTTACTGTTTCCTGGCGATTCCACAAGTAGCGAAGAATATGATCGTCCCAACTCACATGCAGAGGATAGTGAATGTGAGGACAGAGTTTGGAAGAGATCCTCGAATAGCCATCCCCTAAAGAAGGACCCCGGCAGAAAAAAAATCACCAGCAATTCCCTAATCGCACGTCCCTCACCCGGGCCCAAAATAAGGGGGTCAAAATGCAATGCAAGTCGATGCCCCTAGGAAGCCACAAAAGATGTGTTTAATTATGTCAAGGGCCCCTGATCGAGCCTGTGCTGCATCTATGCTGCGTTCTCCAGCCCTCGGGGCCAGTCCCAGGAACTTGACCTCCCTCAACCCTATCTGTGCCGCCTTAGGGTTTACCTTCAACTCGCTCTTGCACAGGAGTTGTAACAACTCACTCAGTCGGGGGCCATGTTCCTCACTATTGTCTGTGAACAACAGGATGTCATCCACGTACTGTACAAGCCTGTGTGGCTCACTGAAATCTTTTAAACAGTCTGCCATACACTGGTGGAGAATGCTGGGGCTATAATGGAAACCCTGTGGCAGACAACTCCACGTGCACTGTTGTCTTGTAAAAGTAAATGCGAATTTGTACTGGTCCTGCCGAACCGGGATAGACCAGAAACCATTCGAGATATCCAGCACTGTGAAATTCCACCCCACCCCCCCGCTTTAAGGCAGGAGAGCGCCTTTCCATCAATGGCACACGCCACTGTTTTGAAATTCACGCCCACTTCTCCAGGTCATGGATACCTCTTGAAACTTGCAGTTTCTCCCACAGCTGTGGCTCCACTGGGTCCTAGGGCCCACCTGCAACATTAATTCTTTTTTTCCCAAGAATTTCTGATTTTTGTACATGGTAAATTTGGTTATTTTTTTACCATGTATAAATCCAACTCTTGCTTGGTAATTTTTTAAATGAACTGGAGCTTTTTTCTCCTCCTTCCACTCTCTACGTTCAGGAGACCATTGCATTGTTAGTGCCCATACTGCCTCCCTGGTTCGGTTTGGTAAATGGGATATGGTGACACTGAGCAAATGAGACATGACACGGGGCAAAGATTCCTCCTGTGTGCTCACCCTGTTGCCCTTCCTCCTGACTGACAGCAATCATCATGCGGAGTGGATATTGAAACTGCCCTACCCCGTGTGATACTACATCACTTACACACACACAGACATCATACTGAAACTGACAGGTTTACAATAGGCCCTTTAAACTTGAATTATAACGACCAGTTGCTTACTACTCCACTCGCCTGGACACTGTATCTCAGGGATTAGCCCCTTGTTTCCAGGTTCTCCCTGCGATTTGTTCCTTATCTCTTGCTACTCCAGTATTAACCCAGTCACATTTCTGAGCGAACCCCCACATGACTGCCTGCTGAGGAACCAATTTCTAACCTCTCCACGCCCGGCCCTGACAGATGCCCCACTCCCTTCTCCGGATCCAGTGTGGATTTTTAACGTCCTCACGTACACCCATCCAGGATTCCCTGTCTGTTGAAAACCTCCAGGCAATCCTCCTCCCTAAACAGTTTCAGATTTAAAACTAAACAATTGGCTATTATCAAATGCGCTGCCCATGCCTCTGATTCAATAGTTACTCGGGGCAGCGCTCGGGCTGATCTGGCTGCTAAACAGGCTGCTGCAGACCAAATTTTTATTATACCCTCTATGAACAAGCAGGCGGTAAATCGCATGCCTTCAGACAAGACGGGCATGCCAGATATAGTCACTGTTCGGCACTTACAGGGGGACGCCCCTGCTTCTGAAAAGATTATTTGGAAGGCGCATGGATGTTTGCATTCTGCGTCCTCAGGCCTTTGGGTTACACCAATCGGCCAAGTGTGTGTATCTGATACTTCAGTACCTATGCTTGTTGACTGTCTGCATTCTGACACCCACCTTGGCAAGGAGGGAATGAGTGGTAATATGCTCCGTACCTGGTGGGACCCCAGACTGACTGAGGCAGCCCAGTCTCGTGTAGCATCTTGTCTCACATGCCAGCAAAACAATGTGGGTCAGTGGGTGAGATACTCACCAGGAAAATCACCCTTGCCAGGTGGACAGTTTGAATGCATTCAGCTGGATTTTATTGAACTGTCACGCGTAAACTGTTATAAATATTGTCTTGTCTTTGTAGATGTATTCAGTAGGTGGATAGAAGCTTTCCCAAAGACAAACAACAAAGCCCCAACACGAGTAAAACTGTTATTAACTGAAATAGTACCAAGGTTTGGAGTACCGCGACAAATTAGTTCGGACAACGGCCCTCACTTCGTAGGGAAAATTAACAAGGAACTGTGTGGTACATTACACATCCAACAACAATTCCACTGTGCCTACCACCCTCGGGCAGCAGGGATAGTAGAGAGAGCTAACGGGCCACTTAAAACCAAACTAACCAAGTTGACATCAGAAACCGGCCTGAATTGCTTAAAGGTTTTCCCACTGGCCTTGTATCACATGCGAATAACGGCCCACTCCACTAGTGGGCTCTCAGCAGCGGAAATAGTCTATGACCGACCCAGCAGAACAACATGGGATGCCAGTACCAACCCACCCACCAAAACTGACCTAAATGTGATGGGAGAAGAAATGCAAAGCTACTTCCAACCACTAACATCATCTTGAAAGTTTCTCCATTTGCAGGGGAAGTGCGCCTTCGGACCACCTCCGCAGACACCGGAACAAGACGTCGAGATTCAGGATCGATCTTCGTGGCTGCAGATTGGAGATTTTGCACTTGTCCCGGACTGGGATCACCCCAAGCTTGGACCAAGGTGGAAAGGACCGTACCAAGTGTTTCTTCAGACTCCACCAGCTCTTAAAGTTAAAGGACAGAATTGCTGGATCCACTTAAGTGACTGTAAACAATGGATTTCCTCATCGGTGTGCAGTTAACCATTGGACTGAGTGTTATTCTGCCCATGCATGGCCAGCAGGACATTCTGTTTAATGAAACACACATCCGGATGCACGGGAATCGGACAGCATGTTACCCACTGGCACGATCTGTAGAAGCATGATTTGTGGCGACACCTGCCTGGAACCCTAGTCAGCTTTATGAAATAGAGTATTCCGGGAAGCCTTGCTGAGGGGAGAGGGGAACTTGGACAGGGGTGTGCAGGGTACATGTGTGAAACTGGTAGTTAGTGGTCTCTCTGGTTGTGGGGACACTCGACCTGGGCATGGGAAGGAAGGGGCTGGCTGTACAAATCCCAACAGCTATCCGTTTTGCTTTAATGAAACTGGTATTGTTGTGTGCCTGCTCTCGTTACTAATCACCCCCAAAACGTTTCCTGGCCCCATCGGTGCGTAAAGAGAAATTGTACCACTATAGGAGGATTGTTGAACTGCCCCCGCTTAGAATCTAAGCCCATAACTGTGACCCCGGGCATACAGTAGAGTTGTGGGGATTGCAATAGCACCCATGTACAAAACGGACTGTGGGTCATGTCCATTTAACTCTGCAAACTTCCATACAAGAGTCAATCATCCTGGCATAGCTATCAAGAAATACGTGAGTCTGTTATCTGCTACCAGGCTAAAAAAAAGGGATTAGTTTTCCTCCTTAATGGGACCTTCACTACTGCCACTCCAACCCTGCCGGTGCTGTTTGCTGTTGGGACCATTGGTCCCCTCACGGTCCCTTGTCCCCAACGAGCACGAATTCAATGGCAAATTATCACACGCGACCTGATCCAGGAATTTTGCGCTGCATCGCAGAACCCAGTTGCCCTGGGTTCTTCCTTGGGATACGGCTTCGTGGGAACTGTGGGCTTGGGAGGCTCCCCTGGGGTGGTGGCCACAAAAGAAAATTCGAAATTACCTTGTACGTGGACTCACCGCCCTGGGAAACAGCACAATGACGGCATTGGAGGCAGTCAACCAAGAATTAGTCAAACTTCGGCTCTGTGCTCAGCAAACCCGGTGTGCAGTGGACTATCAGCTGGCTCAGCAAGGAGGAGTATGCACTATTATCGGGGACAACTGCATTACCCACGTCAACAACGAGTCCTGTTACATTTCCCAGGCTATCCAAGCCATACAGGGGCAGTTGGAACAGGACAGTGAGGGACCCCGGCCTGGACAGGGTTTGTTGGGATGGCTTATGCGCGGTTTTTGGGGCTCATATTTGCTGCATGGGTTAGTTGTTCTAGTGGTTGTCATAGCTACCTGCTGTACATTTATGGCATGCCTGAGCCCTTGCTGCAGATTTGTGTTTGACAGGCTGGCAGCTCCCCTCTCGGCCCCGTTATAGGTTATCATGAAATGATAAAAGGACGGAATGAGCTGTTAATGTGATAATATCTCATTGATTTCTATACTTCTATAAATTAAAGTCTTCTATCTGCATTTGATTCCTATACAGAGACTTTAATTTGTAGAAGTAAACTCTTATCTCCCATCACATAGGTATGCAGACACTGCCCTGAAGCTTCCTGCCCAGCTAGGAATTCAGTGTAACGCTTTTGTAACTCCTTATCTTCTCACACATCGGTATGCAGACACTGTGTTAAGCTTCCTGACTGAATTAAAATCCGAGTCAAACTGTTTCAAATAGGGGTAGGTGGGGAATATTTGTAAAGGTGTGAAACCTCTAAAGCATGTAACTTCTGTCGCCGACAAAGGGGCCAGGGAACTGACTTTGTTCCAGCCAGACACACTGGCCACTTGAAATCACAATCTGTCCGAGACAACAACTCGAATTCGCCTCCTACCATTAGCAGCTACTTCACTAGCAATCGATACTGTATCCTGGTCTTTTATGTTGTTGATATAATAATTGTTTGGTATCCTGTTTTTTTTTGTTTTAGTAATTGTTTTATGTTTCATGCCATTGTAAGTTGTGAAATCGTTTTATGTATCATGTCTTTTGCAAAGTATAAAAAGCGGGGACTGTCGGCTGCTCGGGGAGAATTATTTGTGAGACTGTGCACTCTGTGCTGTGTTGAGTACAGTAATTCTCCACAGCTTGTACTTGCTTGGTAATAAAAGGATTTGTGTTTTTTCTGAACAGGTCAGTGTCTTGTTATTGCAGCAAGTCCATGAGGGTCTCCGAAAACAAACTTGACAACATCACGGCTCCGGAACTTAATCCCTCTACCAATAAAACCTAACACACCGTAAGCCTTCTTAACAGCACTATCAACCTGGCTGGCAACTTTCAGGGATCTATGTAGATGGATACCAAGATCCCTCTGCACATCCACACTACCAATATATTTTTTCCATTGACCCAGTCTTCTGCCTTCCTGTCATTCCTCCCAAAGTGAATCACCTCACATTTATCCGTATTAAAGTCCATTTGCCACCTTTCACCCCAATTCTGCAGTTTATACAAGTCTCCCTGCAACCTGCAACATTCTTCCACACTGTCCACCACTCCACCGACTTTAGTGTCATCTACAAACTTACTCACCCATCCACCTATGCCGGCGGCCAAGTCATTTATCAAAATGCCAAATGGCAGTGGTCCCAAAACAGATCCTTGAGGCACACCACTAGTGACCTGACTCCAGGCTGAATATGGCTATGGGGAAGTCTGTGCTATGATGGAAGGAAAAAATAACAGTAAAGTACATGAACGGAAAGCGATTGCAGAACATGGTGGTGCAGATGTATTTGTGAGTCCTGGCACATGAATCCTATAATTTTAGTCTGCGCATGTAGCCAGTGATTAAGAAAGAATATGGAATGGTGCTGTTTTATGCAAAAGCTATCTGTATAATCATTGGATTGTTGTACTACATCTGTCCTGGGCTTTACTGAGACCACTCCCGATATATTCCGTGCAGTTATAATTCCCTGAACTGAAAACAAAATGCAATTACTTTAGAAGCTTATCAAATTTATTTCACGTTACTCATTCCTGGAAGAAAAGCCTTGTCGAGCCACAGGGTCATACAGTTCAGGAACAGACCCTTTGGTCCAACCTGTCCATGCTGACCAGAATTTCCAAACTGATGTATTTCCATTTGCTAGCGTTAGGCCCATAACCCTGTAAACCCTTTCTATTCATGTATCCATCGTGGTGCCTTTTAAATGTTGTGACTGTACCAGTCTCAACCACTTCCTCTGGCAGCTTATTGCTTACACACAACACCCTCTGCATGCAACAGTTACTCTTCAGGTCTCTTTAAAATCTCCTCCGTCTCTCTCAATAACTCTATGCGCTCTATTTTTGCACACCCTCACCTGAGAAAAAAATGACCTTGGCTGTTCAATGCATCACACAATATTCATAGAAAAATTGCCATCTCTCAGCCCCCGAAGCAGTCTGTGTACATGTGTGGGATGACAACAGTCAAGCTTATACTGTTGAAGTGTCGGTAATATTCATGTAACAGTACATAGCTACACACTGCTCATGTCCACGGTAATAATGGAACAGTTTATCTAGCTCTTCAAGCTGGTTTCAAAGGAAGTGGATGAAGCCATTCAGCTCATCAAAACTATTGGGAATTGAGAGGCAGAGCCCATTCATTCTCTCCTGCCTATTACACAGGAAGACAAGGAGTCTCGTCAGCACATCGAGCTGTTCAACAGGTACCAGGGGTCATCCAAGCAGGTCCTTGAACCTTTTCCCTGGGACCAGGAGTCGGCCATTCCGACCCTCCAGCCACATAAACAGAAACAGAAGGATGTCATTGATGCTCCAACATGACAAACCAATGAAGCAGAGAATGCACAGACAGACTGCTCCTTGTGGTTCTCCTGGTGCCATTGCTAATGGTACACACATGACTTTAACGTCAGAACAAAAACAAAGTCACTGGAAAAACTCAACAATCCGACCCCACCACCCAAGACATTTTTCCATCCCCACCCCTGTCTGCTTTCTGGAGAGACCACTCTCTCCGTGACTCCCTTGTTCGCTCCACACTGCCCTCCAGCCCCACCACACTCGGCACCTTCCCCTGCAACAGCAGGAAATGCTACACTTGCCCCCACACCTCCTCCCTCACCCCTATCCCAGGCCAAAAGATGACTTTCCACATTAAGCAGAGGTTCACCTGCACATCTGCCAATGTGGTATACTGCATCCACTGTACCCGGTGTGGCTTCCTCTACATTGGGGAAACCAAGCGGAGGCTTGGGGACCGCTTTGCAGAACACCTCCACTCAGTTTGCAACAAACAACTGCACCTCCCAGTCGCAAAACATTTCCACTCCCCCTCCCATTCTTTAGATGACATGTCCATCAGGGGCCTCCTGCAGTGCCACAATGATGCCACCCGAAGGTTGCAGGAACAGCAACTCATATTCCGCCTGGGAACCCTGCAGCCCAATGGTATCAATGTGGACTTCACCAGTTTCAAAATCTCCCCTTCCCCCACCGCATCCCTAAACCAGCCCAGTTCGTCCCCTCCCACCACTGCACCACACAACCAGCCCAGCTCTTCCCCTCCACCCACTGCATCCCAAAACCAGTCCAACCTGTCTCTGCCTCCCTAACCTGTTCTTCCTCTCACCCATCCCTTCCTCCCACCCCAAGCCGCACCCCCATCTACCTGCTAACTTCATCCCACCTCCTTGACCTGTCCGTCTTCCCTGGACTGACCTATCCCCTCCCTACCTCCCCACCTATACTCCCTCCACCTATCTTCTTTTCTCTCCATCTTTGGTCCGCCTCCCCCTCTCTCCCTATTTATTCCAGAACCCTCACCCCAAACCCCTCTCTGATGAAGGGTCTAGGCCCGAAACGTCAGCTTTTGTGCTCCTGAGATGCTGCTTGGCCTGCTGTGTTCATCCAGCCTCACATTGTATCATCTTGGAAAAACTCAGCAGCTCTGGCAGCATCTGTGAAGGCGAAAACAGAGTTAATGTTTCGGGTCCGGTGACCCTCGCTCAGAACGCTTACTTTAATGTCACTTGCTGATGGTTAGGAGGGACAGTGGATGATAAGGGAATAGTGTAGGTTAGTTGGGCTTCAGTTTGGTTTCACAGGTTGGTGCAACATTGAGGGCTGAAGGCTCTGTACTGCACTGTAATGTTCTGTGAATCATATCAGATCACATGGATCAGTTACAGCAGTAGCTGGAGGCAAAGAGGAATTTACAGGAGTGAGGGAATGTGATGAATATCTGTTCCGGGGGTAGAAATACTGCAGATACAGTGAGGTTGATGGGTTACTTGTAGGAAATGTAGGATGGGTAGACAGGCAATGCAGGAGGCTCCTGTGGCCATCTCCATCTCAAACAATTGTGCTGTTTTGGGGAATTCGGGCGTGACAGACTCTCTGAGGAATATAGCACTCAGAGCCAAGTTTCTGGTCGCCATACTGTCTCTACTGTAATGAGGGTTACATCAGGTTCCAAGTGATTGATTTCAGGGAACTGCCAAGGCAGAAACACAGGCAGACGTTTCTGCAGCCAACTGCAAGACAGCAGGATAGTGTGTTGCCTCCAGAGTGCGAGGGTTAAGTATGTCTTGGACAGGGTATATAATATTCTCAATGGCTCGACAGACGGACAGGAGATTGTTGTACAATTTGGAACTAACAACACAGGACGAGAAAATGGATGAGATTATGAGGGTAGAACATGGGAAATTAGGGAAGGACGTATGAATGTTAGTTGGTGATTACAGTAATACCTGGATTACTTCTGGTGCCACGAACTAGTGAGGTTTGGAACAGAGAAGATTGAGCAGATGGACTCGGGGCTGAGGAGCTGATGTGGGGGAAAGGATACACATTTCTGGATATTTGGAATCTCTACCGGGTTGAAGTGAATTTTACAAGGAGGATGGATTGTAGTTGAATGGGAAGTGACCTATTATTCTAGCAGTGAGAATTGTTACAGCCATCCAGGAGGATTTAAACTGGTAAGATGATGAGGGTGGGATGCGGGGTTGGTGCAGATGGATATGCTGGAGGGATTAAGCGACATTGTGAGAAAAGGGAGCAGTCCGAGTCTGGTGCAGTAGTTTTTTTAAAAAAGCAAATCAAATAGGCAAGGCAGGTTGGAGCAAAGCAGAGAATGAGGTAGGCCTGATAAGTTAAACTGCACTTATATCAATGCACGTGGTCTGACAGTATTGCAGATTAACTCAGGGCACAGTTAGTGACCCGAGACTGGGATAACATAGCTATCAGAAATGTGGCTCCTGGATGGACAGTCATGGCAGCTTAACGTTCAAACAGATAGCTGCTATCAGACAGGTAGAAAAGGTTGCAAAGGAGGTGGGGAAGAATGGCAATGGCATTTCTGATTTGGGATAACATTCTGGCTGTACTTCGGGAGGATATTCCTATGAGTGTGATCAATGAAGTTATTTGGGTGCAATTGAGAAATAAGAAAGTGTTGACCACCTTGTTGGAATTGTACTCCCCACCACAAAAATAAACATTCAGTGGTTCAACTGAGAAGCAAATTTGTAAGGATATGACAGTTATCTGTAAAAATAATAAGGTGGCCACGGTCGGGGATTTTAACTTTCCAAAAATAGACTGAGCCTGCCATAGTGTGAAAGAATCGGATAGAAAGAGGTTTCTTTGTGAATGTTCATGAAAATTGTTTTGTTCAACATATGGATTTACCTCCAAGAGAAGGTTAAAGAAAGAATTAGACATAAACTTGGGGAATAAGGCAGGGAAAGTGACTGAGTTGTCAGTGGGGTAGCACTCTGGCAAAAAAATCCATAATTTTATTCATTTTAAAATAAGTGTGAAAAAGAATTGACCTGGTCTAAAAGCTAAAGTTCTAAACTTCAGCAAGGTCATTTTGAACGATATTAGCCGTGAACTTTCAAAAGTTGAGATGAGTGATATTAGCAAGTGAAGGGATGGCTTGCAATGGGAAATCGTCACAAATTTATAACGAAATTCCAGAGACAGTACACTTTGTTAGGATGAAAGGCAAGGCTGATAGGTGTAGGGAATGATGGATGAGTCGAGAAATTGAGGTTTGGATCAAAAAAAAGAAGGCGGCATGTATCAGGTATCGACAGCAGGGACTGCATGAATCCATGCAGGATGCGAAGGACAGCTGGAGTACACTGAAGAAGGGAATCATGAGGGCAAAAAGTGGTCATGAGAGAGTTTCAGTAAATAGGGTTAAGGAGAAGTCAAAGGATTTATGCAAACACATTTTGGAGAAAAGAGTATATAAGGAGACAATGGGGCCCCTAAAAAATCAGCAAGGTTGTCTATGTGTGGAGCCGCAGGAGATGAGTGAGTTACTAAAATGAACAATTTGTATCCGTGCTTTCTGTTCAAAGCATACGAACCTGAGGGAACGGGGAAATAAACAGTAAGAAGTGTCCACGTTACGGAGGTAGTGGTGCTGGCCCCTTAAAATGCATAAAGATCAATAAATCGTCAGCATCTGATCGAGTGTATCCTCGGCATTTATGGGAACCTAGGGAACTGACTTATGGGCCCCTTGCTGAGATATTTGTATCATCGATAGCCACCGATGAGGTGATGGAAGGCTGAAAGTTGGCTGACATGGTCCCACCATTTAAGAAAGGTGATCAGGGAAAGCTAGGGAACTGCAGACTGGTGAGGATGACATCAGTGATGGGCACATTGTTGGAAGGGATTTTCAGGACAGGATTTACATGTATTTGGAAAGGGAAGGGCTGATTGAGGACAGTCAACATGGCTTTGCGACTGGGAAATAGTGTCCCAGTAACTTGATTAAATTTGAAGAAATGACGAGAAGGATTGATGGAGGCAGAGTGTTAGATGTTGTCTATATAGGTTTCAGTCAGGCATTCAACAAGGTTCCACATGGTGGACTGGTTAGCAATGTCACATCACATGGAATACAGGGAGAACGAACAATTTGAATAAAAATTTGCTCAAAGGAAGAAGACAAAGCACAGTGACAGAGTGCTTTTCGAAATGCAAACCTGCGGCCAATGGTGTCCTACAACGACCAGTAATGGGCCATTGTTTTTGTCATTCTATAATGATTTCACTTTTAAAACAGGAGGTATAGTTGGTAAGTTTGCAGATGACACTAAAATTGGTGATGTAATGAACAATGAAGCAAGTTATCTCAGAGTAAAATTTGATTTGAATTTCCCACAGTTCCTCATTTTCACTATTCACCGTGTTCCCTGCTATTTCTGGTCGAGTTTCTGTTCCTCGCTTCATGGAAAAAGAACATCACATTCACCACACCAGGCTGGGCTGGCGTGTGTCATGTCGTGAATATATTGGAGGTTGGCACTCTGGCACATGATGGATAAGTCACCCACTGCTGCAGAGAAAGTTCTAGAATGAGATAACAATGTGAAGTGCTGGATGAAGCGCCCAGACCCGAAACATCAGCTTTCCTGCTTCTCTGATGCTGCCTGGCCTACTGTGTTCATCCAGCTCTGAACCTAATCTCATATTCCAGCATCGGCAGTTCCTACTATCTCTGAGTAAGTTCTAGAATGGAACCAGTTCACTTGATGCCCTTTGTCAATACTGCCCTCTCCCTGATGCAGACATCGTGTCCTCTCTCAGTGTTGGAAATGCCTTCCTCTCCTTAGTTTATTTTCCTGGCTGATAAACAGTCATATCTCTACACAGTCGCAGTGGCCTGAAATATTAATGAGTCTGCTCTTAATAGAAGCAGTTGACAATGCAATTGCACAATTTTCTGTACCACAGTCGCGACAGCAGCAACACCACTATTGCTGCTGGAGGTGACTGGGGATGTTGGGGATGAGATGACCTTGTGGTTTTATTTCTAGTCTATTAATCCAAGGATCCAGGTAATGACCCACACCCTGATTCAAATCCCGCCATGGCAAATTGTGGAATTTGAATTCAATGAACTACATGGAATGATGAAACTATTAAGCCATCGTTGGTCATTGGGACAAACCTACCTGGCTCACGAATGGCCTTCAAGGGAGGAAATCTGCCATCCTCACCTGGTCTGGCCTACATATGACTCAAGATCAACAGCAATGTGGTTACCTCTCAACCATCTTCTGGAATGGCCAAGCCAGCCACTCACTTGTATCAATCACCAGAAAGTCTCAAAGAAATGACTCAGGACAGACCTATATACCAGCAATGTACAGCACATGGTCTGTCGTGATTCAAGAAAGCAGCTCACAGATATCTTCTCAAGGGCAACTAGGAAAGGGAAATAAATGCTGGCCCAGCCAGTCACACCCACATCCCATTAATGAATAAGTGAAGATGACCACACTCCGGGAAGTCAGACTGAGGGGACAGAACTTATTTCAGACATGGGCACGACATTCAGGAATACGGGAAAAGGCGAAAAATAAATGTAATTAATTTCACATTTTATTTCCATCCCACCTGATCATGAACAATCCCTTTCTTTGTTTCTTTTTTTCCCTCTAGCTCTATCTTTCAGCATTTATTCAACTCATTCCTTCTCCCCTTCAAAACAAACATCCCTGTCAACAGAATAAATCACAATAGTTACCAGCTGATTTCAGTTCTCATGTCTGTTCAGTGAACTTGAATTGCTAACTCCATTTAAATTTCATCAAACTCTGTCAAACCTGTTCATTTTCCTCAGCACTTTGGTTCTTTTTGTTTCAGATCTCTGACATCTTTCTTTCTTTGATTTAAATGTTTTTTTTTCATGGGATGTCAGAATCACTGGCAAGAGCAGCATTTGTGAAGCATCGTTAATTACCTTTAACTGTGACCATTCCACAAGGCAGTTTGGAGCCAAACACATTGTTATGGGTCTGAATTCACACTTAATCCAGACCAGGTAAAACGTTAGATTTCTTTCTCAGAGGAGATCAGTGGAATGAGATCGGTTTTTTTAGTCAAAATGATGCTGATTTTATGGCTGTTATTACTGAAATTCACTTTCGTTACAATTCTTATCATTAGAATTTAAGTTCTACCATCAACTGTGGTGTGATTTGAAACAGTATCTTTCGTGTAATAACCTGTGTCTCTGAAATTACCTGCTGAGTGACTTAACTGCTCTGACATGGCGTCCGTATCGTTAATTACTTCAGAAACAAGATCAAGGGTGTGATCAAATTATTTATAACTTGGAAGACTGGTCAGAAAAGAGCTGGAACTATAAAGTCTGAATTTTACCACGTCATAGATAATGGTTTATTCAGTGACAGTACAGAGGCAGAGGGGGAGAGTGGGGATATTATGGAGCTGGTGTTGGACAGGTTTGGCGATGGAGACAATAGCGAAACATAAATCAATAAAGGCCCTCAATGATGTGAACAATTCTTGTTCTCAGAAGCTTGTGAAGGACGAGTCTGAAATTCATGAACAATGAAGTGAGTTTTTAATTAAACTGAAGAAAATAGATTCCATCTTTTCCAAATGTAGGCAACAGAAACAGCAATAAAGTTGAATATACTTTATGGAAGTAATGACTGGACAGAGACAGAGAGACTTACCAGGAACACCAATAATAGCAAGAATGGGATAGTAACCAACTTGAATAACCCACAGTAGATCGAGTATCCGATATGGTAACGTCGACCAATAGTTGGTAAGAAAGTAAAGACCCAAGGATAAACCCCTGCCCATTGTTGTAACATTCCAGTCTATTGTTCTCAGGTTCTGATCCATTGTTGTAACATTCCAGTCTATTGTTCTGAGATTCTGATCCATTGTTGTAACACTCCAGTCTATTGTTCTCAGATTCTGATCCATTGTTGTAACATTCCAGTCTATTGTTCTCAGACTCTGATCCATTGTTGTAACATTCCAGTCTATTGTTCTCAGATTCTGATCCATTGTTGTAACATTCCAGTCTATTGTTCTCAGATTCTGATCCATTGTTGTAACATCCCAGTCTATTGTTCTCAGATTCTGATCCATTGTTGTAACATTACAGACTATTGTTCTCAGATTCTGATCCATTGTTGTAACATTCCAGTCTATTGTTCTCAGATTCTGATCCATTGTTGTAACACTCCAGTCTATTGTTCTCAGATTCTGATCCATTGTTGTAACATTCCAGTCTATTGTTCTCAGATTCTGATCTCTCCACCCCCTCTCTCTGCAGCTGCTGATCCCTGTTAGCGCTGTCGCAGATGTCTCACTTATACTATGGGATAACACACTGAATGGAGCCCCTTAGTAATAGGAGAGGGAAAGCCTCCTGTGACACAGTTCGAATCCATGGAGACTGACATCAATCACAGTCACCGAACAAACAGTTTCAGTTAACCCCTTTCAATACACCTTCAGTGAGCCTTGAGTTCACGATTAAAACTGGACTGGATTGCACGTTAACATCGTTGGCTATAGGTCTTATATACCATTAGCAATTGCTCGAACGACGTCTGTCGTGAGGGAGAATGAGGGACGTTTTCATTTTTCAGGCTAAATGGCTCTGCCCTGTTGTCCATGTGCAATGCTGTAACCACCTGCACCAACACCCTCCCCCTACAAAAAAAAAACACAACCAAAATGTTATTCCTGTGCTGATTACTCTGACACAGCCAACAACAACAAAAAATAATCGCTGGGCATAGTCAGGCTGAGCTTGCAGAGTAAGTGTGGTTTTATCGCTGCTGTAATAAAACAACAATGTATCTTCAACATGCAAAGTTCTTCATTGCAGTTTATGTGCTTTAAAGCAGTAACACTTACATTTCTTGATTCAATTGACCAAAACTAAAATCAAATGCAGCGTGTACAATGATGTTGTTCATTAAAGAGCTTGGACTAAATAGTCAGGGACAGAATGAATGTGACAATGGTTCAGAGACAGAGTGGAATGGCGACAGTGGCTGCAGTGACTGGAGAGGAGGACAGTGATATCCCAATGTCACCAGTATTTAACTCGCACTTCTTCTGACAGACAGAATGAAATGCAAAGCAGAGCAAGTCAATACGTTATACTTGGGAGATGGAGTGCCAAACAACAATATGATCATAGTATGATAACTTTAAATGTGATGTAGGAAATTATGTATTATGTGTACACTTTTAATCATGGGTGTATGCCCAGGATATTCAAAATTAAAAGCAGATCAAGATTTCAAAATGTTAGGTGTATCGCGAGATGACAGAATAATAATAGTAGGAACATAATTCATCCCCAGCCGGTACAGAGATGATGGGCTGAGTGACCACAGCTTTGCTGTAAATATTCTGAGATTTGTATGAAAAGTTTTCAGAGCCTGAGCGGAGATGCTTTCAGTGAAGAGCACGGATTGTGCCGTCATGAGTAATCTATTTATGTTGTCTCATGAAGTGCAGCTGCCTCTAAAATTACTTTTAATCAAAATTGATTTCCAGATATTCATGCATTTAGGATGATATTCACAATTTTTTTTATAACTTAAAAGAAGAAACAGACACTGGGACACGGTGAGTGTAATCGGCAGAATAACACTCACGGAAACAGGAATGGATGATATTGTCAAAATCTCACCAAGCTGGGCCAGTCCAGAAAAGAAAAATGCTGGAGATTATGGAAATTTGAAACAGAAACAGAAATTGCTGGAGAAACACAACAGATGAGGCAACAACTGGAGACAGATTTTGAGTTAACATATCTAGTCTGTTATGAACCTGTTCTGAAAAAGTCATATTGCAGATGCTGCTGGCCTGGATAAGTTACATTCCAGAATTTCTTTTCTTTCTTTTAGACTGTCACAATTTGTCTGATCTGGATCAGAACAACAAAGCTGCCATTTGAGTTGACCTTCAAGTATTTGTGAATGATCATTAAATGAGACATTGCAAAGTTTATGTATTAAAGATCCCTAATATTGATGCCATGTCGCATTGAGATAAATTGCCAAGAATGGTTTGAACTCAGTGGCACTGATTTCGCATGATCAGTCCTCTGATTGAAAACAATAGGGATCCTTACCACAATGTCATGTTATGCTCCTGATGTCGCTGGGCTTACCTTCCAAGACTTTAGACTCAACTTTGAAACCATAAAGTATCTTGATATTCTTAATAAGACACTCTCATCCATGGATTTTAGCAGGCACCAGCAAAGGCAATGTTTATTTTTCATCATCAAGAGCTCCAGAGAACGTAGCGTGAAGCTGCCTTCCTGAAACGCTTCCAATTCAAGTGGTGCAGAAGGACACACAGACCTGTTTATAAGGGTTTGCAAGATTGTGCAGGATTGTCTCCAATTTGCATTGATCACATTTTTGCTTCGGGTCCATGATGCCGTAATGAGTGAAGTAGCATGGGTTGACATGGGAAGTTACTCTGATCTCACTTCAAATGATATTGGAACACCAGCTGAAACAATAAAGAGCGAACGTACAGAACACTGTGCTCACTGTCCTCACAAAATTCGGAAGAATTTTCGGTACGGACTTCCAATTCTGTCAGCAGATGTTTGTCCTATTTGTGATGAGGCTATTTGGTGTCTGACATGCACTGCTTAGGAGGGTGGCTGAGGCAGGTTACATGCCAAACTATAAAAATCATTTGGATCAGCACCCGGTGGTGTAGTCTCAATGAGTGTTTTCTTGATTGTCTGATTCTATGTGGTAGCAGCCATGAAAGGTCTGATATATTCCGAAGTACGAGCCAATGGCACTTGTTTGTCTGTTCCATCAACTGTGTTCAGAAAGTTTTTCAAAACCGTATCTCTCATAAAGTATCAGCTCTTACTCAACCTGGGACAGCCCAGCTATCTCTTAAAACATCCAGCTTTTTTCAAACGGTCAGTGCCAGATTAGTCCAGCTGTTTATCGCCATTATTTTAATGAAACTAATAAAATGGATACAGCTTTCCCTTCATTAGAATAATGTATTTTAGCTGTTATGGTGTCATTCCTCAAAAGAACAACAAACCACTTCTTTCTATGTGCATATTTTGATGGTGTATTTGTTTTCCTGCCAGTTCTTAACCTCCACTCCCTTCCAGTGCTGTTTCCATGATCCGGTTCCATGTTTGTGTCACTCGAATATGCATTGCCAAAGAGAATGTTTCTGTTTCAGCCAGGTAAGTGAATGCTCACAAACTAACAGACCATATTGGCAAGAGATTGAAACATCAGCAACCCAACTGTACTGAAACCGAGTCCTCAACACCGTTTCATGGCACTCAGTTTCTGCAGTCGTCTGTGTCGTTGTTCCAAAAGATGCGGGCACCATTCAGGTTTAGCTGATGAATGGCGAACAGTAACAGTTCGTCAATGCTGTCCGGCAGGAATTATCTCCAACAGGAGGCAAACCAAAAGCCCTCCCTTGATATTCAATGAGATAATCAACTTCCAGCAACAAATATCCTGTATGTAACTACTCATCAGAAATTCAACCAAATCATAGAGTCATAAAGTTGTGAAGAACAGAAACAGAGGCTTCAGTTTCACCTCGTCCTTGCCAACTACATATCCCAAATAAATCTTGTCCCATTTGCGAGCATTTGGCCCATATCCCTCTAAACCCTTCCAAATCACATACCCATCCTTTCATATGTTGTGATTGTTCCAAAACCTAGCACTTCCCCTTGCAGCTTATTCCACACACACACCACCCTCTGTGTGAAAAAGTTACCCCTGACGTCCCTTCTAAATATTTTCCAGCTCACCTTAAACCCACAGCGTCTAATTTTGGACTCCCCGACCCCAGTGAAAATACCTTGTCTGGATGCCCTATCTATTCTCCTCCTGACTTTACAAACATCAGTAAGGTCACCCCTCAGCCTCCGAATCTCCAGGAAAGAGTTTATTCAGTTTCCCCCTGCATCTAAAACCTTCCAAATCCTGGCAACACTCTTATAAATCTTTTCTGAACCCTTTCAAGTTTCACAACATCCTTCCGATAGCAGGGAGAGAGAATTGCATGCAATATTCCAAAAGTGGCCTAACCAGTGTACAGCTGCAACAGGACCTCCCAACTACGATACACAACGTACTGACCAATAAAGGGAAGTGCACCAAATTCTTTCTTTACTATCCTAGCTGCCTCTGAATCCACTTTCAAGGAACTATGCGCCCACTAACAGGACACATTTTCCAGCAATACTCCCCAAGGGCTTACCATTTAGAGTATAAGTCCTGCCCTAATTTGAATTCCAAAACACAGCACATCACATTTATTCAAATTAAACTCTATCTACCACTTCTTGGTCCAGTGGCCCATCTGATCAAGATCCCATTGTACTCTGAAGTAACCTTTTTCAGTGTCCACTACATTTCCAATTTGGTGAAATTCGGGCTGGAAGTTTTCAAGGTCAATTAGGGCTGATCTAGCTACATTAAAATCCCAAATGAATTAAAAAGAAAGTCTGATTTTCCAGAAGATTACAAAGCAATGTAGACATTTGTAATGATCTATCGAGCTAATCACTGTCTTTGATGTTGTGGGATATATTTGCAAAACGCAGTTCAAGCATAACGTGAAAGAAAAAAGCCAAATCTCAGGTCACAGATAATTCAAGATAACTCAGCATTTGAGAAGCAGCTGGAGGAGCATTCAAAATGCCACAGCCTAGTGGCCGTAGACTTCAAGGTAAGTGTGATTAATGTAGTTTTGTTTGTTTGACTGGAATAGGCATGCTGAGCTGAAGGTCCTGTTTGTTTACTGAATGACTCTCTGACCTTAATTTTTGAAAACAGAAAATACATTCTTACAATTTCCATATGTTGTGAGCATCAAATGTTGAGGATTACACTGTCCAAGGCCACACAGCATCCTGGTTTGGATATATATCATTGCCCATTCACTGTCACTTGCTCAGAATCCTATACTTCTCCATGAAACATATCTGTTAGTGTCCCTGGGTTGCACCATCATATTCTGAATGGGAATTAGACAGAGGAAATAAATGCTGGTCTTGTCAATGAAACTCACTTCACCAGAACAAATAAAAGTAATCTGTCCTATTAAAGACATATATTCAGCCCAATCTGTTTACTAAAGCAGCTTTAATGAGAATTTAACTTTGTTCTATGTCTCCGATCTTTCTGAAAAACCATGAAACTTTCCTGAGTATTTTCATAATGTCGTTCAAAAATCAGATTTGGAAGTTGTACCCATCATTCTGAAAGGGACAGCCTTTGTGACCACATTAATTCTCTCCTTATTTTCCGGTTTCTGAAGACAATAGACGTAGAAACTTGGATCAGAAGTAAGTGATCAGAAAAACCAAACCCAGTCTGCCATGCCATGAGCTCTTGAAAGATCTGGATGTGGCCTCAAATAAACATTCCTCTCTACCCCTTATAACACTAGTGTGCCATTCTTAGTCAAGAATCTTTCTGACACTCCCTTAAGAATATTCAATGACTTATCCTCCATCTCTTTCTGAAGCACACAATCCTTTGGAAGGGTACAAGAAATAAGTCAACATTGTCTAACTGAGATATTCTCCAGTTTACAGTCCATCCACTGTTCACAAATGGAAATAATGTTTCAGCATTCAACTTGAAAAGACTGCTCGGAATATTTTGGGTTCAAACAAGACCATGTGTCATTCGCCTAAAGTCCAATAAATCCAGGGCCAGACTGGTTATGATTTCCTCTGAAGGTAAATACTTCTCACAGGAATCACTTCAGTCAATCATCTCTGGATGGCTTCTAACTTCATCATGCCCACAGTGCTCTCAATGCAGTCTCACCATTACCCTGGAAAAGCGTCTAAAAACTGCCGTATTCGGCCTTGAAACTGCTCGACCACATCCTGAAGCAAACCAGTTACTACAGCCACGTTACCTTCCTTAGTCCCTGCCTATGGAACCAGATCATCCCCAATGGACTACAGTCCACATTCAAGCCTTCCCAATTTGGCCCCAGACGTGACAATGTCTACATCCAATACATTAAGACACTTCAGAAGTGTTTCTCCCTGCGACTCCTGAAACACACACTCGCAGCAATCCTCCGGCATCTTCAGGCACTGCAATCCAGCCTACCCCAGCTCACAGCCTCCCTCGCTCAGACCTGCAAAGGACCTCTCCTGTTTTTTATTCTTCGTAGGATCCACAACCTGAACTCACAATTCTACTCAGCTTTAGTGGGCACAAAAAACCATAAGTACAGTAAACTTCCTGGTGCCAACCACCCAAAACGTGCTTCCTCCACCTCCCAAATCCCCAACCCTATCCAGGAAATCCCCCACAATGTGCCCACCACCATTGGCCATGTGGCCACTGCCGGAGCCACCAGGAAAGATGTCACATCCTCCGCCGCCGGATACACCGTTTCCAGGACAGCGAATGCCACTGCCTCCATTTCCGAGTCCAACACCATAGACACTGAGGACACTCCTACCGTCACCGCGGCTGCCACCTCCTATCCCGCTCCGCCCACCACCACCTACGGTGCTCCATACACCACCGATGCAACTCCACCCACGCCAATGCTACTCCACCCACATCGCCATTGACAACTCCACCCGCCGTTGCCGAAGCAACTCTGCCCGCCGCCTCCACAGCCAGCAGCTCCAGAGGAGACAGAAACACTGAGCCCTGCCGAGTCTAAACCATCCCTTCCTTACTACTCCCCTTACCGAGGACGAACGGTCAGTCCTCAGGAAAGGGCTCACCTTTGTCCCCCTCCACCCACACATCAACGAGAACCGCTCATGCTTGGACGCTGAGTAGTTTTTCCACCGCATCCGCCTCCACGCTTACTTCTTTAACCGTGAGCCTAACCCGCCCTCTACTGACCCCTTCACCCTCCTCCAAAACACCCACCCCTCCTGGACACCATCCCAAGGGCCCCTACCCTCCCTCGACCACTTCATCATTAACTGCTGTTATGACATCAATCGCCTCAACCTCTCCACCCCTCTCACCCACTCCAACCTCTTTCCTGCAGAAGATGCAGCCCTCTGCTCCAGTCCCAACCTCACCATAAAACTCATGGACAAGGGAGGCATAGTTGTAGTATGGTGCACTGACCTCGACATCGCCGAGGCTATATGCCGACACTCCTACACCACTTTTGACTGTCCCCTTGATCATGACCCCACGCCTGATCAACAAACCATCATCTCCCAAACCACCCACAACCTCATCACCTCAGATGACCTCCCACCCACAGCCTCCAACCTCATCATTCCCCAACCCCAAATTGCCCACTTCTGTCTCCTTCCCAAAATCCACAAACCTGCCGGCCCTGCTCGACCCATTCTCTCCGCCAGCTCCTGCCCTACCAAACTCATCTCCACCTAGCTGGACTTCATTTTCTCCCCCTTTGTCCAGGAACTCCCTACCTCCGTCTGTGACACCACCCAAACTCTCCACCTCTTCCAGAACTTACAATTCCACGGTCCCCGAAACCTCATCTTTACCACGGACGCCCAGTCCCTATGCACCTGCATTCCCCATACAGATGGCCCAAAGGACCTCTGCTTCTTCCTGTCCCGCAGGCCCGACCAGTCCCCCTCCACTAACACCCTCATCCTCATAGCCAAACTCGTCCTCACACTCTACAACTTCTCTTTCAATTCCTCCCACTTCCTACAAATAAAGGGGGTGACCATGGGTACCCGCATGGGCCCAAGCTATGACTGCCTCTTTGTAGGTTACATGGAACAATCCCTCTTCCTCACCTACACTGGCACTAAATCCCACTTCTTCCTCCGTTACATTGACGACTGTATCAACGCCGCCTCATGCTTCCAGTAAGAGCTCAAACAGTTCATCCACTTCACCAACACCTTCCACCCGAACCTGAAGTTCACCTGGACCATCTCCAATACCTCTCTCTCCTTCCTTGGCCTCTCTATCTACATCTCCGGCAACCACATCGAAACCAATATCCATTTCAAGCTCACCGACCCCCACAGCTACCTAGAATACACCTCCTCCCACCCACCTTCTTGCAAAAATGCCATCCTCTATTCCCAATTCCGCCCTGTGCATCTCAGATGTCCTCATTTTTCAAGGTCCGCAACCCCTCCTCTCAGTGATCGAGAACACCCTCGACCGTGTCTCCTGCATTTCCCGCAACTCATTCCTCACACCCCCTCCCCGCAATAACAACCAAAACAGAATCCCCCTCGTCCTGATGTACCACCCCACCAACCTCCGATCCAACACATCATCCTTCGACACTTCCGCCATTTGCAATCCAACCCCACCATGAAAGACATTTTTCCCTCCCCACCCTTATCTGCTTTCTGGAGGGACCACTTTCTCCATGACTCCCTTGCCCGCTCCACACTCCCCTCCAGCCTCCCCACACCCGGCACTTTTCCCTGCAACTGCAGGAAGAGCTACACGTGCAAATATACCTCCCCTGTCACCCAAATCTCTGACCCCACATCTACTAATGTGGTATACTGCATCCGCTGTTCCCGTTGTGGCACCCTCTACATTGTGGAACCCAGCGGAGGCTTGGGGACCACTTTGCAGAATACCTATGCTTGCTTCGCACTCAACAACTGCACCTCCCACTTGCAAAACATTTCAAATCCCGCTCCTGTTCCTTAGACGACATGTCCATCATGGGCCTCCTGCAGTGCCACGACGATTCTACCCAAAGGTTGCAGGAACAGCAGCTCATATTCCGCTTGGGAAACCTGCAGCCCAATGGTATCAATGAGGACTTCACAAGCTTCAAAATCTCCCCTACCCCTACCACATCCCAAAACTGGCCCAGGTTGTCCCCGCCTCCCTAAACTATTCTTCCCCCAACCTATCCCTTCCACGCACCTCAAGTCCCACCCCCATCTCCTACCTCCTAACCTCATCCCGCCCCTTGACCTGTCTGTCCTCTATGGACTGACCTATCACCTCCCTAACTCTCAACCTCCAGTCACCTTTACTGGCTCCATCCCCGCTCCTTTAACTTGTCTGTCTCCCCTCCATCTATATTCTCCTCTCTCCATTTTCTATCCATCTCCCCCCTCCCAATTTATTTGAGCCCCCTCCCCTCCCCAATTTCTGATGAAGGGTCTAGGCCCCAAACGTTGGCCTTCCTGCTCCTCTGATGCTACTTGTCCTGCTGTGTTCATCCAGCCCCACACTTTGTTATCTCAGATCCTCCAACATCTGCAGTTCCTACTATCTCTGTTGGAAAAGCTCAGAGATCATGGGAACAGCATTAAAACTGCCCCAAACACCAACTTTTGTGCCCCTGAGATGCTGCTTGTCCTGCTGTGTCCATCCAGCCCCACACTTTGTTTTGCTGGAAAAGCTCAGCCTGTTTGCAGCATCTGCGAAGGATCAGGCAGAGTTTAACGTTTCGGGTCCGGTGACCCGCCCTCAGAATTGTGGCCTCGTCCTCTGATTGGTTGGAGAACAAGCACGTCCGGAGCCTTCTTCCTGTTCCGCCTCTTGCTTGCTATTGGTCGTTAGATGTCGTGGTCGGCTATGGAGCATGCGCACTGGGAGGGATATCCGGAATGAAATGGTCCTCCATGAGAGCCACAAGCGGTGAGTATAGGTTAAAGGGGAGGGCAGCTTCATACTCTGTTACTTTTCTCACAGCATTCAACAACTTGAAAACTGGATTGAAAATGATAGACAGAGCAGCCACTCCAGAAGCTTCCAAAATCACGCTGCACCTTCTTGATCTGCTGCAATCCACGTGGTGAAGTAGCTCCCATGGTCCTGTTTGGTCAGGAGTTACAGGATTTTCATCCAGTGGTGATAAGGTTGTGCTGATATTTGTGTCAGTTGTATTCATTTTGTTCTTATTCCACCTTCACCATATTAGAAACATAGAACACAGGAACAGGTGCAGGCCATTGTAGCTTTCGATCCTTCTCTGATAGCCACTTTGATCATGGCTGATCATTCTACTCATATTCTTCCCACTTGAGAGTCATACCCTTTGATCCCTTAAGCCCTCACAACTATACATATCATCATCATCATCATCATCATTATCAGTATCAGTGTTTGGCCTTAACCGATTTCTGTGGCAGCAAATTTCACAGGGTCCCCAGTCTCTTTTTTTTTGAAAAGGTTTCCTCATTTCAGTCCTTAACAACTTAGCCCATGCCCCTCAGCTCTGACTATCTGGTCACTGACACCATCCTTCCTGTATTTAGGCTTGTTAGAATTTTATTGGCTTCTGTGAAATCTTTCCTCATTCTTCTAAACTCGGGCAGCACGGTGGCTCAGTGGTTAGCACGGCAGCCTCACAGCACCAGGGACCCAGGTTCGATTCCAGCCTCGGGCAACTGTCTGTGTGGAACTTAGAACGTAGAACAGTACAGCACAGAACAGGCCCTTCAGCCCACAATGTTGTGCCGACCATTGATCCTCATGTATGCACCCTCAAATTTCTGTGACCATATGCATGTCCAGCAGTCTCTTAAATGACCCCAATGACCTTGCTTCCACAACTGCTGCTGGCAACGCATTCCATGCTCTCACAACTCTCTGTGTAAAGAACCCGCCTCTGACATCCCCTCTATACTTTCCTCCAACCACCTTAAAACTATGACCCCTCGTGCTAGCCATTTCTGCCCTGGGAAATAGCCTCTGGCTATCAACTCTATCTATGCCTCTCATTATCTTGTACACCTCAATTAGGTCCCCTCTCCTCCTCCTTTTCTCCAATGAAAAGAGACCGAGCTCAGTCAAACTCTCTTCATAAGATAAACCCTACAGTCCAGGCAGCATCCTGGTAAACCTCCTCTGAACCGTCTCCAAAGCATCCACACCTTTCCTATAATAGGGCGACCAGAACTGGACGCAGTATTCCAAGTGCGGCCTAACCAAAGTTTTATAGAGCTGCAACAAGATCTCACGACTCTTAAAGTCAATCCCCCTGTTAATGAAAGCCAAAACACCATATGCTTTCTTAACAACCCTGTCCACTTGGGTGGCCGTTTTAAGGGATCTATGTATCTGCACACCAAGATCCCTCTGTTCCTCCACACTGCCAAGAATCCTATCCTTAATCCTGTACTCAGCTTTCAAAATTGACCTTCCAAAATGCATCACCTCGCATTTATCTAGGTTGAACTCCATCTGCCACCTCTCAGCCCATCTCTGCATCCTGTCAATGTCCCGCTGCAGCCTACAACAGCCCTCTACACTGTCAACGACACCTCCGACCTTTGTGTCGTCTGCAAACTTGCTGACCCATCCTTCAATCCCCTCATCCAAGTCATTAATAAAAATTACAAACAGTAGAGGCCCAAGGACAGAGCCCTGTGGAACCCCACTCACCACTGACTTCCAGGCAGAATATTTTCCTTCTACTACCACTCGCTGTCTTCTGTTGGCCAGCCAATTCTGTATCCAAGCAGCTAAGTTCCCCTGTATCCCATTCCTCCTGACCTTCTGAATGAGCCTACCATGGGGAACTTTGTCAAATGCCTTACTGAAGTCCATATACACCACATCCACAGCTTGATGCTCATCAACTTTTCTAGTCACATCCTCAAAAAACTCGATAAGTTTTGTGAGGCATGACCTACCCCTCACAAAGCCATGTTGACTGTATTTGATCAAGCCATGCTCTTCCAGATGGTCATAAATCCTATCCCTCAGAATCCTTTCTAACACCTTGCAGACGACAGACGTGAGACTTACTGGTCTGTAATTGCTGGGGATTTCCCTATTTCCTTTCTTGAAGAGAGGAATTACATTTGCCTCTCTCCAGTCCTCAGGTACGACTCCAGTGGAGAGCGAGGATGCAAAGATCTTCGCAAGTGGCGAAGCAATTGCATTTCTCGCTTCCCAAAGCAGCCGAGGACAAATCTGATCCGGGCCTGGCGACTTGTCAATCTTAATGTTTGACAAAATTTTCAGCACATCAGCTTCCTCTATCTCTATCCATTCCAGCATGCACACCTGCTCTTCAAAGGTTTCAATCACTACAAAGTTCGTTTCTTTCGTAAAGACAGAAGCAAAAAACTCATTTTGGGCTTCCCCTACCTCCTCAGACTCCACACACAAGTTCCCTATGCTCTCCCTGATCGGCCCTCCTCTTTCTTTGACCATTCTCTTATTCCTCACATAAGTGTAAAATGCCTTTGTGTTTTCCCTGATTCCTTCTGCCAAGCCTTTCTCGTGTCCCTTCCTGGCTCTCCTCAGACCATTTTTGAGCTCCTTCCTTGCCTGCACGTAATCCTCTCTAGCTGAACTTGACCCTAGCTTCCTCCACCTTATGTAAGCTACCTTCTTCCTTTTCACAAGAAGCTCCACTGCTCTCGTCATCCAAGGTTCCTTTATCTTACCCCTTCTTGCCTGTCTCAGAGGGACATATTTACTCATCACTCGCAATAACTGTTCCTTAAACAGTCTCCACGTCTATAGTTCCCTTACCATGGAACAATTGCTCCCAGTCCATGCTTCCTAACTCATGTCAAATCGCGTCATAGTTTCCTCTTCCCCAATTAAATATCCTCCCATTTTGCATAATCCTCTCCTTCTCCATAGCTATGTAGAATGTGAGGCAGTTATGGTCACTATCACCAAAATGCTCTCCCACCACAAGATCTGATACCTGCCCCGGCTCGTTTCCGAGCACCAAGTCGAGAATGGCCTCTCCCCTCGTCGGCCTGTCAACGTACTGAGTTAGGAAACTCTCCTGAACACACCTTACAAAAACAGCTCCATTCAAATCTTCTGCTCGAAGGAGGTTCCAATTAATATTAGGAAAGTTAAAGTCACCCATTACAACAACCCTACTGTGTCCACACTTTTACAAAACCTGTCGACCTATGCTTTCTTCAATCTCCCTGCTGCTATTGGGGGGCCTGTAGTAAACCCCTAACAAGGTGACTACTCCCTTGCTGTTCCTAATTCCCACCCATACAGACTCAGTAGGCAGATCTTCCTCGACAATGGAAGCTTCTGTAGCTGTGATACCCTCTCTGATTAGTAGTCCTGCAACCCCTCCTCTTTTCCCCCCTTCCCTATTCTTTTTAAATGTTCTAAACCCTGGAAGATCCAGCAACCATTCCTGCCCATGAGAAACCCATGTCTCTGTTATGGCCACAACATCATAGCACCAGGTACTGATCCATGCTCTAAGTTCATCACTTTTATTCCTGATACTCCTTGCATTAAAGCAAACACACTTTAACCGATCCCTTGGTTCCTTCCCAGGAAAATCCTTCCCACTAGCTGGTCTACCTCTTGCTACTGCCTCACCTGCATCAACTCTCACCTCTGGTATACAGCTCAGGTTCCCAACCCCCTGCCATACTAGTTTAAACCCTCTCGAACTACTGGAGCAAACCTTCCATCCAGGACATTGGTGCCCTTCCAGTTCAGATGCAACCCGTCCTTCTTGTACAGGTCCCACTTCCCCAAAAGGCATCCCAATTATCTACATATCTGAAGCCCTCCCTCCTACACCAGCTGCGTAGCCACGTGTTAAGCTGCGCCCGCTCCCTGTTCCTCACCTCGCTATCTCATGGCACTGGTAGTAAGCTAGAGAACACGACTCTGTTCGTCCTGCTTTGCAGCTTCCATCCTAACTCCCTGAAATCACTTTTTATATCCTTAACCCTATTTCTGGCTATATCATTAGTGCCAATATGTAACACGATTTCTGGCTGATCGCCGTCCCCTTTTAGAACCTTATACACCAGATCGGAGACGTCCCGGACCCTGGCACCAGGGAGGCAACATACCTTCCGGGAATCCCGATCCTGACCACAAAATCTCCTGTCAATTCCCCTAACTATCGAGTCCCCTACCACGAATACTTTTCTATTCTGCCCCCGTCCCTTCTTTGCCACAGTGTCAGGCTCAGTGCCAGGGAACTGGCTACTATGGCTTTCCTCTGGTAGGTCATCCCTCCCAGCAGTATCCAAAATGGTATACTTACTGCTGAGGGGAATGCCCACAGGGGATCTCTGCACTGCCTGTCTGTCCCCTTTCCTCCCCCTAACTGTAACCCATCTATCCTTGTCCTGAGCCTTCGGAGTGGCCAACTCCCGGTAACTCCTCTCAATTACCCCCTCTGCCTCCCGAATGATCCGTAGTTCATCCAGCTCCAGCTCCATTTCCCGAACACGGTTTTCAAGGAGCTGTAGTTGGGTGAACTTCCCGCAGATGTAGCCAGCGGAGACGTGTGCCATGTCTCCCAACTGCCACATTCTGCAGGAGGAGCAAGCAACTGCCCTAGCATCCATACCCCACTTATCTGAACACCCGCTCAGTACTAAAATAGAAAGCTTAGTTCAAGGTGCTATAAAATTAATAACAAACTTATATGAAATAGAGAAAGTTTAGAATGAACCTTACCTTATTAACTAGATTAATAATCAGCATAGCTGTGGTTTGAGTCCCACAGGTGCCTGTGGCTTTGATAGACTGTATCTTGTCTAAACCTCTTGTAAATAGTGCCAGTTGCTTGGTTCCTGAAAGCTGAAGTGGCTTGTTTCTTGTGTTTAAACTCAATGCATTATTATTCCTCTGCTCCCACTCCAGTTCCCTGAGCTGAACCCAACTGGCTGTTTTGTTTGTTGCTGTTTTGTGATCTGTAACAATTGACACTTGTCAGCCACTCAGAGAGAGAAATTTTGATAAATATCCCGATTTGACAGATAAACCTGATAACTTTGCCGAAGATGACATGATTGAAATGCATAACTAATCTAGTTCCAATTAATGATCTGTGGACCTGAAAGGCTACCTCTCTTCTGCTCCACAGATGCTGCCAGGCATGCTGAACGTCTCGGTCAATCCCTACTTCTCTTTCAGACTTTCAGCATCTGCAGTTCATTGACTTCTGTTAACTTGAATAATTTCTGGGACAAATCAGCCCACCTACCAGCTCCAGAGCTTCTTTCCTGCTCCTGAAAATCAGTCATCACAATAAACGAGCAGAATAGATCTCCCATTCCCGGACCAAAAACGGAACCCAGCCTTACAGCAGTGAAAGCGCCAAATCCTAACCACTGCACCACAAGGAAGGGCACTTCAGACTCTTGTATCTTTTCTCACTGACACTGCTTCTGACTTTTTATTTTGTACCATTTTGGCTGCAGATCAGTTTTTCCCTTTCACCAAAATTCCCTTTGCCTTTTTAATTCCCTGCTGCACCTGCAATCCTACTTTTAGCGATTCATGCACAAGGGCACCAAAGTCCCTCTGCACAGCAGCGTGCTGCATCTTTTTTTACCATTTAAAACATAGTCCATTTTGCGTTATTCCTACCGAAATAGATGACCTCACACTTATCAACATTGTACTCCATCTGCCAGGCCTTTGCTCACCCACTTAGACTATCGTTATCCCTCTGCAGACGTTTCGTGTCTTCTGCACACTTTGCCCTCTACTCGTCTTAGTGTCATCTGCAAATTTTGACACACCACGCTTAGTCCCCAATTCCAAATCATCTGTGTAAATTGTAAACAATTGTGGTCCCAGCACTGATCCCTGAGGCACACCACTAGCCACTGAACACCAATGAGAAAAACACCCATTGACCCCTACTCTTTGTTTTATACTGGTCAACCAATCCTCTATCCAAGCCAATACATTACCTGTAATATGGTCCAACTTTATCTGATGTAGCAGGCTTTGATGTGGCACCTCGTCACTTGCCTTCTGGAAATCAAGATACACCACATCCACAGGTACCCCATTGTCCACATAGCAGATAATGTCCTCAAAGAATTTCACCAATATAATTCAGCAAGACTGACCCTTCATGAACTCATGAACACCAGTGGGACAATTTATATCCAAATGTCTTGCTATTTCTTCCTTGAACATAGATTCAATCATTTTCCCCAGTGCTGAAGTTAAGCTAACTGGACCAATGTTACCGGCTTTTTGCCTACTTCCTTTTTTAAACAGTGACGTCACATTGGCTGTTATCAATCTGCGGGATCCACCCCAGAGTCCAGTGAATTTTGGTAAATAATTACTAGTGCATTTGCTATGTCTCCCATCGCCACTTTTAGTATCCTGGGATGCAGTTAATCAGGGCTAAGAGACCCCCATGTCTACTGTTAGCCCCGTTACCTTGCCCAGCACTGCCTCCTCAGTGACAATGATAATCTCGATCACAATCAGTGAGACTTTCACATCAGAGGTGAATTAAATGGGAAGAAGCATTGAAATACATCATTTTCATTAGCTCAGAAACAGTACTACAAAAATGATCTTTCTCGAAACATACAGGTGTTATTGGCGATGTAACAGATTGGATGCAGAAACATTCGTTCCCTCCTGGGACCGTCTGGGAAGGGAGTGTTTAATATCAGAATGGAGGTCGCACATTTAAGGCAGAGTCGAGGTGAAGTTTATTCTCTCAGATGGTTGTGAATCAGTGGATTCTTTTACAGAAGAGGATTGTCAGAGCTGGGCCACAAAGTGCATTTAAGGCTGAGTTCGATTGATTTTCAGCAGCAAGGGTATCAGAGGTTACTGAGAAATCCAAGAAAGTGCAGTCCAGGATCATCAGGTCAGGATTTTCCGCTCATTTCATAGCAGAGCAGACTTGATGGGCTGAGTTGTCTCCTTCTCCTCCAAAACTGCATCATGTTAATATAAAGCTGCAAAACTGACCGGAGCAAATTTTGCTCACAAGACAGGTAGATCCCATCGGGATACTGAACCTCGGTGATATTTGCAAAGGACAACAAACAAAGGGCCAGTCATTGTCAGAAGTGGGATTCAAACGCACAACACCAGTCATTGAGAAGAACACCCAGCTTTACAGTGGAAGGAGTCTATTCCTTGAGTCTGGCGCCTTAGACCACTCGGCCATCCTGACACACCTTTGCAGCTCCAGAGTGATCTTTATACCAGAGTAAACAGGAAAAGCCAGTCTTCAGCACCCACACTGAGCCTAGCTCCATGAGGACCACACCTCTCACAAACCACCGTTGCCCTTCACTTTTCCTGACCTCCCCCTTGTTCTTGTCTGAAACAAATTGCACGACAGGCAAATGCAGCTGACATTGCTGATGTAGAACTGTAATGTAGATTGAAGCGACACCGCCTGGTCTATGGCATAATTCTACTTCTAAAGGTCAGACAATATTTCAGAGTTATTATTGTAAATTTTAACCACGAACATTCCACGGCAGTGAAGGCATTGAATCCTTATCAGCAGACTACGAGGGAAGACGTATATCTCTATCACCTTGGTCACTGCCTGATTCAGCATTACATCTCTCATCCTTCTGCACATGATTCCTTCAGCTCCATCATGGTTTTGTCGCATTGTCTTGGTTTATACTGCACAGACTATCCTGCCATCTATTACATTGCAGTTTCTAATGCATGAAACCCTACCTTACAGGGCACAGTCTTCACTCTATAGGGCAGTAGTGAAAGCAATGGTCTTGTAAAGCAACGGCCATGAGTTTGCTTCCAACTGGAGGAGATGAGAATGTTTGTACAACTGCTACATCCAATATCCAAAGGAGCACTTTCACCTCGTCTGAAATTATGCCAATGTCATTTCCTCCACAGGCCAGCGGTGAGGTGAGGTATTATAAATTGCAGGTTGAAAAGGAAACAATGGGGGAGCAACATGGAGAGGGGAGCGGCCGAATGCTTTATTTCTTTGCTGTAATCAGATTCTGGTTTGGAAGTGTGAAATGGGACTATAGAACCCAAATGGGTGAAATCCTACCTTCTGGGGGTTGGTCTCTGCTGAGGCCTTTGTCACCTTCTGGGAAATATGCCTGTGTGTTACCTTCTGAGGGTGAAAATGTGGTCCACTTCCCCAAGGGAATGTGAACATCTCAAACAGCCGGCCCATTGCCTCGTAGCACATAGGGCTATGGGCCAAGGCTGGAAACTGGGATGTTGAGCCTCTTTCTGTGCTGTAAAAACATGATGATTCAGTCATTTTCAGTAAAAACAACTATCGTAGAAAGAACAAAAAAGCTAGGAGTTGTGCCGTTAAGAAACAATGCACACACACCCATCGCTCTCCCTGCTGGTCTAGTGGTTAGGGTTTGGCGTTTTCAATACCACAGCCCGGGTTCGATTCCCGGTCAGGGAATCCAGTTTTATTTTTCCTGATGGTGGCAACGCAAAGGCAGTGCAGCTCTGTCTGTGATCCTTCCAATGTCAGTTCCTATCCCTGAGAACATCAGGGTCCATGTTCCAGCCGCTTAAAGAGGGGAAAGGTGCCTTAGCCGTCACTGCTCAGTCAGACTACTCACCTTTGTGTTGTGTTGTTAGCAGTGACATCAGCAGTAAGGGGAACATTCACAAGGTAAACAACCAGCAAAGATAATCACAGTCGCTACTTCAATTCAATTGCCTCCCCTTTGTGGCGCAGTGAGTTTCACTGCCATTTGTCGTCAGGAAGCTACAATTCACCTGATCGAGTCTGCTCAGCCAGTCAATGAGATCGCTGTTGATCTGATAAATGTTAACTCCGCTTCCCTGTTTTTCCTCCATAACCTGAGGTAATCACGAGCCCAATCACAACATCATATATGACCGATATTTTTTGGAAGTTTAGATGACTTCAGTGACCTGTGCATGTTTGCACGAAATTGAATAATATGAAATAAGTGATAAAAATCCCTTCCCACAATTCAACCCAGTGCAGGGTCAGCCATATGACAAGAGTAAGAGAGCAAAAATGTTAACTCTATTTCTCCCAGCACAGATTTCTCTCTTGAGGAGTTGAATATTTGCAGCATTTTTCATTAAAATTGAAACATTTTCATGCACAGATCCTCACTCCATCCACAAATAACTGTGATTCCAAAAACTATTTTGCCTCAGATTAAAATTGCTGTGCATCTTTTCAAACAGCTTGAGGTCCCAATAATCCCTGCTCCATGTCAATAGAAGCTGCTCCAGGTGAGGTTGGAGCTCACAGACTCGGCATTTCACGCACCTCAATGGCCATAGAGGGACTGCACGCTCACCGATTGCGTCACTTCTATCTGTATCCCCCTGGTCACTGTCTGATTCATCATTGCATCTCTCATCCTTCTGCACATCATCCCCGTGGCTCTATCTCGATTTTGTCACATTGTCTTGGCTCATAATGCACAGACTATCCCGTCATCTATTATCACAGCGTATGTCTGCACGCTCATTGCCATTCCCATTTCCGGTTATATCTTCACGGCAGGGTCACTGACTTCCCTGGTTCTGTGCCCGGGAACTGGGATTATATGGTTGTACGCAGCAATGGTTACATCCTTTTGTGTGGAAGCTGATGAAACATCCAATGTTAAACTAGATTACTATTGAAAGGTACATTTCAACAAGAGCCAGCACTGTTCACGGAGTCTTTGATATTTCGTAGAAATCTATCAATCTCAGTCTTCAATATACTCATTGATGGAATCTCCACAGTCCCTGGTAGCATCGTAATTACAGATTCCAGCCCTCTGTGAATCCCCGCAATACAGCGCACTGCTTGGAAAGAATTCCAGTTGTCGATCTGGTGCTGTTCCTAACATATGCTCTGCCACTGTAGTTATTGCTTGTTGCACACCAGCGAACTCATGCGGTGCTGTGATCGTATTGTGGTTGGTACTCTGTGTTGTGGCCACAGCAACCTCGGTTCGTATCTGAGACGTGGCAGTGGGTGCTTGCTGTATTTTGTTTTACTCCCTGTGCGATGGGCCACAGAAATGCGGCAAGTATCAAACATATTGACGTGAAAATATTCTTTGAGGTGGTGACAATCATCTCTCACCCCCAGCTCTCTCACATATCTGCATTTGATGTGTTAGAATTCAAACCCACCACTTTCGAGAATTTTCTCCCTCCCACAATCACTAAATCTCCTTTACGTCGCTCCTTCTACTTCACTGAGGCACTGCACAATCTAACATCCATTTTCACATTGACATTGTTCATTCTGTCTTGTTGCAGTCAGTGTTGCTGAGCGAACGTGGCCTGTCTCACCACCAGGAGCTCTAAACCAGATGAAATATTTACATACTGGGACAGTAAGATCAAGACTCATGGAGCAGCTTTTACTGACATGGGCCAGTGATTATTGGAACATCAGGCCGAGGAAAATGGCCCATGGCAATAATGAGCAACATGGGCTGCATCAGAAAAGACCAGTTTCAGTGGCTTTCTGTAACATTCATTGTATTTGTTCATTTCGCTATAGCGAGAGTATTGGGGGCTGTTCATTAATTCACATTATTGTGGGATGTGATAGCACCAGAAACTGTGCCGAAGAGATTCACCAGGATGTTGTCTCAGCTGAAGAGTTTCCGTTATGATGCAAGATCAAACAGACTGTGGTTGTTTTCCATAGAGCGGAGGAGATGTACAAAATAATGAGGGTAGACTATGTAAATACTTCCCCTTGAGGGAGGGATCAATCACCAGGGACCATAGATTTAAGGTAAGAGGAAGGAAGTTTTGAGTAACTTTACTGAAAATCGCTTTTAGACAGTGGATATTTGGAATCTGGAAGCCACTGCCTGCAAGTGTCTGAGAGGCAGAGATCCTTATGACTTTAAGAAGCATTCAGATGTGAATTTGTGATGCTTTGGCATTGACGATTATGGGCGAAGCAATAGAAATAGAATTTGGATACTGAAGCGATTGTATGTGATTGTTGCACACGTAAAGGGCTTAAGGGGCATTTGTACCTGATGCCCTCATTAGCATTGTGGTCACTCTCCCCACCTTTCACAAAGGAGACCAGGGTTCAATTTCCTACTGGACCCGACCCAAGCATTCTTGGGGCCTTTCAGCAAAACGGACCCAGCTTCAATTTTAGCTTCAGCTGATGTCAGCATGGAGTTTGCACATTCTCACCATGTCTGCGTCTCAGGGCTTCTATTTCTTCCCATGGTCTAAACGTATGCAGGCGAGGTGAATTGAACACATAGAACACAGAAGAGTACAGCACAGGCTCTTCAGCCCACAATGTTGTGCCAAAATATTATCTTACTCTAAGATCAAATTACCCTGCATACTCTATATTTTACGTTCATCCTCGCAACTGTCCAAGACTCGGTTGCATGTCCCGAATGTATCTGACTCTAATACCACAGCCGACAGAGCATTCTATGCACCCACTGCTCTCTGTGTACAGAACCTACCTCTATAATCGCCACAATACCTTCCTCCAATCACCTTAAAAGTATGGCCCCCTCATAATAGTCACTTCTGCTCTGGGAAAAGGTCTCTGGGTATCCATGCTATCTGTGTCTCTCATCATCTTATTTACTTCTATCAAGTCACAGCTAACCCTTCTTTTCTCCAAAGAGAAAAGCCCGAGCTCCCTCTACCTTTCCTCATAAGACCTGCCCTCCAGTCCAGGCAGCATCCTGGTAAATAACCTCTACACCCACACGGAAGCTTTTGCATCCTTCCTATAATGAGGCGATCAGAACTGAACACAATATTCCAAGTGTGGTGTAACGAGTGTTTTAAGCAACTTCAGTATATCCTTGTGGCTTTCAAACTCAATTCCCTTGCCAATGAAAGCCAACACACCATACACCTTCTCAACAACACTATTAATTTGGGTAGCAACTTTGACGGGTCTATCGATGTGGACCCCAAGATCCCTCTGTTTCTCCACATTAGCAAGAACATGAGGTTAACCCTAAATTCTGTATTTAAAGTCAACCTTAAAAAATGAATGACTTCACACTTTTCCAGGTTGAATTCCATCTGCCACTTCTTTGCCCAGCTTTTCATCTTGTCAATCACCCATTTCAAACTCCAACAGCCCTCCACACTACCCACCATGGCAGCAAACTTCGTGTCATCATCAAACTTACTAACCCATCTTTCCACTTCCTCCTCCAAGTCATTTATAGAGACCACAAAGAGTGGGGTTCCCAGAACAGATTCTTTCAGAACACCACTGATCGCCAAGCTTCAGGCTGAATAATTTCCATCTATTACAACCCTCTGGCTTCCATTCTGTATCCAGACAACCAAATTTCCATGAATCTCATATCTCCGAGCTTTCTAAATGAGCCTACCTTGGGGAACTAAATCAAATGCTTCTCTAAAATCCATATGCACCACATCCATTGCTTGATCTTCATCAATGTTATTTGCCACATCCTCAAAGAATTCAGTAAGGCTTATGAGGCATGATCAGTGAGGCTTCTGAGGCATGACCAGCCCCTCAAAAAGCCACACTGACTATTTCTAATCAAATTGTGCATGTCCAAATAAACATAAATACTGTCTCTCAGAATCCTCTCCTCTAATTTGCCCACCACAGAATGACTGACTCTTCTGCAATTCCCAGGATTATCCCTATTCTGTTTCTTGAACAAGGGAATAACATTTGCCACCCTCCAATCATCTGGTATTACTCCAGTACGCAGTGAGGACGCAAAAGTCATCACCAAAGGCAAAGTATTCTTTCCCTCGCTTCATCCTCCTTCCTAACATCAACCTCTTTGAGCGTATCTGCCTTTTTCATGCTATCCTCACTAATGTTATGGCCCCTCCCACTGGTGAATACTGAAGCAAAGTATTCATCAAGGCCCTCCCCTACCATGTCTGACTCTGAGCGCAAGTTCCCTCCCACTATCCCTGGTAGGCACCACTGTTACTCTGACCATCCTTTGTTCCTCACACAAATAGAGAATGCCTTGGGATTTTCCTTCATCCAACTGTGGATCCGTGGGGACTGTGAGAGGAGTTACAATGACCCACCCAAGCTGCAAACACATCGGTGCAATCATATCCAGAAGAAACTGTTGACTTGCTTGATGTGTGAGAAGGCATTCACAGCGGTTTCACACTGGAAAGGGGCTGTTTCCCTGCTGTGGGAGTGGCAAGGAATTCATTCAGCCATCCCACCTGCTGACACACCAATGGGTCCACGCTGGGGAGACTCCATTCACCTACTCCGAGTGTGGGAAGGATTTCCCCCAGTCATGCAGCCTGTTAAAACCCCAACAGGTTCACTCTGAACAGAGTTAAATGTACAGAATGTGGCAAGTGCCATAAAAGCTCAGGGGGAACGATGTACTTTCAACATGCTCATACTGAAGGGAGACCGTTCATGTGCTCTCACTGTGAGGCTGGGTTCAGGACATCATCAACCCTCATTGTACACCAGCAAATACACACTGGGGAGAGGCCAGTCACATACTCTGTGTATGGGAGTAAATTCACTCAGACATATAGCTTGAAGAAACACCAGTGGGTTCACAAGTAACTGCAGTAATTGGATATTTCTTTTGCTTGTTCATGGGATCATGCCATCAGAAGCTCAGCAAACTTTTATCATCCGTTCTGACTGCCCAGAGGATGGTTCAGATTCAAACTAATGGTTATAGCATGGAGTCACATGGAGGTCAGAATTACAATGGTTCCCAGACCCAATGGCACTGAGTTGATTTTCTGGTCTCTTGTCCTGTTTCTGAAGCAATAGTGAATAAATTGTTGCAGTTGATTTAAAAGTGAAAGACCAAAATGGGTTTTATTCTGATTCAGCATGCCCTGCTGTTTTCTCAGATGTTATTGCCAGTCTCATGGCCCTCACACCATCACCTGTTCCGGAGAGTGTTGCAGGAAAGGGGGGATGGTTAACCGCATCTGGTCACTCAAAGGGTCACTGGACCTGAAAGGGTAACTCGGATTTCTTTCATAGATGCTGCCGGGCCTGCTGAATTTTTCCAGCAAATTCTGTTTTTGTTTCTGATTTCCTGCATTTGCAATTTTTTTGTAATTTTTTTTTCAATATTCACTTTATCTGTTTCAGAGGAGCCTCATTGATAGGTTTGGTCGGTTTTGGGAATTGAAAGTTAACCCACAGATCAGGCAATGATTTAATTGAATGACAGAACAGGCTTGAGGGGCCGAACGGTCTACTCCTGTTCCGATAAAAGTTTTCCATCTGCAGCATGTGGCACTATGTCCCCTCACTCTTCACTTCACATCCCTGACTGTTACACGATGTGCTATTACTGGCTGAACAAATCTCCTGTGTTTGAACTCAGTCTGTTACTAGTCAGTGCCCCATCTTCACCTGCCCAGGTTTGACTCTCATCAGAGAATTTTGTCTCGACTGCAGAAGTTCACCAAAGATCCTCAGGCAGCACCTTCCAAACACATAACCACTTCCATCTGGAAGAACAAGAGCAGCAGATATATGGGAAGATCACCACCTCCTTGTTCCTCTCGAAGTCACTCACCATCCTGGCTTGGAAATATATCACCGTTCCTTCACTGTCGCTTGGTCAAAATCCTGGAATTCCCTCCCTAATAGCATTGTGGGTCACCACACATCAGGAGGACTGCAGCAGTTCAGGAAGGCAGCTCACCACCACCTTCTCAAGGGCAACTACTGATGGGCAAGAAATGCTGGCCCAGCCAGGGCCACCCACATCCCACACATTAATTTAAAAAATACTGTGTGAACAGTCACAACAGGAGGATCCTGGAGTCTCATTCCCCTGTGTGAGAAACAGTACCTGCTCACAAATTCAGCCTGAGACAAAGCCTTGGAAACAAGACAATTTTATTCTGTACGATCTTGCAAGAAAGGGTGTTTGCTAGACAGGCACACACTACGAAGAATGTTAAACATTCTTATACAGTTTACGAGTTGCAGAATCACGCCTCCCTGTTCCCATTGGTCTTATCCTATCATTCCCCGTCCTGTCGGACAGCCCTTGTTTATTGTTCCCTTTACTGCCGGCCGAAGGCCCCATTCCCTTGTTTACTGCAATCCTTATTTGCTATCCTAAAGAGCGCTAGACATGCTGTACGTGAGAATCGTCAGGTTTGCAGAAATAAGCCTCTGCTACAACACCCTTATCTCTGCCACGTCCTTGTCTGCAGAAAGAATGTTTCTGGTCGTGCTAACTGCCGTCTTTGCAGAACCTAATCTCTGGCTAATGATAAACTTCTGCTACAAAATCTCATGACTATAATGTTCTTCTTTTGCAAGACCCCATCATTCATCCGTATCTTCAGAAACAACATTTCTAATCTCTCACACCTGGAACAAAAACAAAGTTGCTGGAATAGCTCAGCAGGTCTAGAAGCATCTGTGACCCTTCCTAATTTCCCTGGGATCTACCAAACCGGTTTATTATTTCTACTCCCTCTTTCATTCTGACTCTTTAATTTCTCAATTTCAATCCACTCGCCTTTTGAGCTCTTCAAAGACCCCATTTGGGAAAATGAGTGAAAGCTGGAATTGTCACAGGGAATTGGGACGTGGGCGGAAGAACGAGGAGAGCCCACATCAAAGAAAGGTCCCATTCCAACAACAGAGCTTCTCAAAACACAAAGGCAGCATGAAAGCTTGAGCTGAATGAACATGGTGATGTGTGGGCTGTCATGACGAAAACGTGACCATGATCACAAATGGTTTAGATCACAGGATCCCGACAGTGCAGAAAGAGGCCATTCAGTGCATCTAGTCTGCACTAGCTCTCTATCCCACCCGACTCCCATAAACCCCACATTTACCGCAGCTAACCCAACTATTGAACCTGCACACTCGGGGACAATTTAGTGTGGCCAATCCGCCTCACTTGCATTTTTGGACTTTTGGGTGCATCACTGTTTAGCTCTAAAGAGGCGAAATTGTAGATTAAGGCTAAAAAAATCAACTCTGAAACAATTTCATGGTTTTTGTTTCCAAAATTAAAATCTGGGGAAAGCTACAGCCACAACGATCTCATATTGTCTCTGGAGGAAGAGAATTTAAAACTCTGACCCAGGGACGCGGTGAGTTGACAGAGGCCTGGGACCAGAAATGTAACAGATTCTGTGCAAGGTCGGGGTGAGACAAGGGCAAAAGGCATGTCACAGGGGGAAGGCAGGAGAGGTGAAATTGCAGAAATGTTATTCGTCCCTCAAGGCTGCAGGGAATGGAGTTAGGGCTGGAAAAGAAACAAATAAACAAAAGATGTGCCTGGGGCCAGGTGTGCAGTGGACCCAGACACAAATTGAAACAAGAAATGTAAACAAATTGGGGCAGGGTTCACAGTCTGACATTGTTGATCTCAATGATGAGGCCAGAAAGCTGTAAAGCCTGGCCAGTTCTATTCCAGCCAACACACACATGATAGGCCAAGGGTGAATGCTGCTGTCCAGCCAACAATACGCACATCACACAAATGAATTAAAAAAGGCCTTGATCTGCGCTGTAATTTTCTGATACTTTAGTTCTGACATTTGCAGTTTGTTTCTGATGATGGCTATAACCCTAAAATTAAACTAGAGTATAGTATCCGAGAGAAATGTAAAATGTCCTGAGGGTTGAACAGCACCGAGAGCTCAGAAAGGACAAGCTATAGGTGGCGGGGGGTGGAAATCGTATGGGAGCTAGCTTCAGACGTTACCGTCCTGCATAGATTTTGGAGTCTGCGCAGAAGAACACAAAAGACAGGGAGTACAAGTCCCTTTATAGATCAATATTTTTTCAAGCAATCCCTCTTCAAATATTGTGCTATTGTTCTATTACTTCCCACCAAAGTGCACAACGTCGCATACATCCTCATTGCTCTTCATCTGCCAGATGTTTTCCCAGTCGTTCCACTTGTTTCAATTGCCTTGGAGAACCTTTACAACCTCCTCACCACTCACAGCCCCAGTTTGGTACTGTCAGCAGACTTGGAAACATTGCATTTGATTCCCTCAACCAAACTTTTGATTTGTTTTGTGAATATCTGGAGTCCCTGATTTACACTATGAAACTTTCATTCCAACAAAAAAGCATCCATTTATTCTTGCTTACTGTTTCCTGTCAGCTTCCCCGTTATGGCACCATATATTTGGCCCAATCCCATGTGTTTTACTTTACACAATGGGCTTGTGAATCTATCAAAAAACTTTCCAAGACTGCAAATGCATTGCATCTATTCCATCTCCAAAATTTATCTCCAGGTTGGTTTGTCAAATACGAATCCCAGATCATAAACCAACATGGGCTTTGTCTGTGCCCATTAATACCGGTCACAATAATTTCTCTAAATTAGTTTATTTGCTAATTTCATTCTACTTCTATTTCTCACCACACTCAGATTTCCTAGCATTGCTCAGAAAGTTATCTTTTTATCTTTTCTTCTGTTAATCAAAAACTGAAGAAGTTATGCCACACTTCTGCCATTTCCTTGTGATTTATTCTCCACTGTCTGGTTTCAGAATGTTTTCTCATGTGTTCCCTACAAGCATCCTTTTGGAGGCAATTGCAGTTAATTCTTATAGCCTTTGTTATTGTAGTCTCCAGAAACCCAACAATTCCTGCCCTATGCTGCTCAATGGTTGAACGTCCACAACCATACAATCACAGAAGCATGCCCATTAGTCCCACTTTCCTACACGAGGCCCGTAGCCCTGAATATTATGACACTTCAAGCGCTCATCCAAAAACTGTTTAATGGGTTGTGAGGTTACCCGTGACAACGCCTCTCAGAAAGTGCATTCTAGACCCCAGCACTTTCTGGGTGAAAACAACCCTTAAATTTTCTTTAAGTCTCAAATCCTTCAATTTAAAAGTGTGTTGCCTTTTTCTTGGCCCATTTACTAAAAAGGAGCCGCTGCTTTCTTTTGACACTTTTCATGCCTCTCATTCTTGTATAATTGAATGACTTTGGTTATTATTTGGTTATGAATCCAAAAATGCACGTAATGCTCTTGGTGACTGAGTTCAACTCCTGCGAAGTGAGATGTTGGAATTTGAATTCAACAAAAGTCTGGAATTAAAAGTTGAATGATGAAGGTAAAATCATTGGCAATTGTCAGGAAAACCAATCTGATTCACTCATATCTTGTAGGGAAGGAAACTGCCATCCTTCCCTGCTCTGGCCTAAATGTGTCCCCACACACCCAATAATGTCACAGGCTCTAACTACCCTCTTGGACAATGAGGGATGGAATGACTGTTGGCTCAGCCAGTGAAGCCCACATCCTGTGATTGAACAGAGAAAAGTGTCCGGGCTGGTTCTGGGAGGTGAATAGAGAATGGGATATAACTAACCATTTCAGCTGATCTGAAAACACCTACATTTAATGCTTTCTTTCTTATGATTGAACCCTTCAAACCCTCACTCCATTAACGTTGCAGTGTGACCATGCACACTACATCATGGTGGTGAAGACCCACTGTCCTGGCAGCACCCGCAGCCTCTTCATTCAGAAGCAGGCAGCCATTCCCATTGTTTTAAGATCTTCATGTAGAAATATAGGATGGTATCTTGGATAAAGGTATCTTGGACACAGTCCAAAACACTCTCCTCCTCACGACTGCTCACCACCAACCAAACATAAAAATATCCCGTGTGTACTGAGAGTAATGAGGCAACTCGGACCATCAGGGAGTAACCATCAGGATGGTAGAGCAACGCTTCCAGTGTCGGACAGTTTCAGAGGGAACCCTCTGGCACACACTGTAACACTAGGCCCCATAATCGCCCTCCATTCGTGTAACATATAGCCTTTTGTACTTCCTGAAAGTCTCACAGGTTCACAATTACCAACATCATATTTCATCTGCCAAATTGTCCGTTGCTTATCCACTTACATTCTCTCTACCTCCTCCTGATAGCTTAATTTCCTGCTAATCTTAGCATCACTGACAAATATAGTTAGAGTACATTTTGTTGTGTTTATCTAAACTATTGTTACAGGACAATGCCCAAATATAATAGCCAACTTCCTGGCTGGCGCTCTCACCACCCCCGCCACTCGGATCAGTAGGCCGCCGGATCACGAGGCAAGTTTTTAAATGCAGAAGATTGCCTTCTGGCTGCCCACTGTCTCGTGCTCTCACCACTCCCTCCAAAATCGTAAACCTTTTTGTAAATTGTTGATGACCTCACACTGTTCCCTGAGGAATTCCATTAGATACAGTTTTCGAATACAAAAGTGAGTAGTTATTTCTGCTCTGTATTTAATTTTAGTGAACCAGGGCTCCCTGTTCCTGTGTAGCAGCCTGGAAAGATTGCATGTCCTCCTCCGGTGGTGTGTAGCCGGCTGTTGAGGTGTTTCTGTGCTCTGCAATACACCATTAGGGACATTTGTTGTCAGATAATGAGGCTGAGGTTGTATTGTCATTGATGCTGATTCTTGAGCAACTAAAAGATGAGAACAGAATATAGACTAACACCTGAGTAGAACGCTGCACTGTCAAAAATTTCAGCTGCAGCAATAAATCTAGTCTGCCCCCTCAATCAGGTTCTCAATTTTCCCCAGACATGTATTGAACAGGAGGGGAAATTTCTTGCTAGCCTGGTTTACTTTTGTCCCTTTAACAGTCCCATCAATACAGAAAATGTTAATGATTAATAATATTTTTGGCCGTGGGTGCTGTGTGGAAAAATTGCTGCAGTCCCTACACAATAAAATTAACAATTGTCTTTGAGGGGTGACCGAAAAGAGGTTTGTAACATAATGGTAAATCTGAGTAAAGAGTCAAGGTCTTTTCCCTAGGGTGGGGGGAATCCAAAACTAGAGGGCAAAAATTAACATGAGAGGGGAAAGATTTAAGTGCAACCTGCAGGACAACTGGGTGATGCGTGGATGGAATGAGCCGCCAGCGGAAGTGGTGGAGGGTGGTACAGTTACAACATTTGAAAGGCATCAAGTTGGACATATGAGTAGGAACATTTGAGAGAGGTATGAACCAAATTGCTGGCAAATGGGGCTAGATTTATTCAGGATATCTGAACAGCATGGATGAGTTGGATCAAAGGGTCTCTTTCCATGCTGTATATTTCTATGACTCTATGACTGAATATTTCTAGAAATAACAATGATTGCCTGCCTGCTACTAAATTTTATCTTGAATTTTCCCAATTCATTACAGCTAACCTGGCAATCTAGACTCATGGATTCCATGATGTTTGACAGTAACATTTAAAAATTCAATGTAAATGTCATGTAATATGCAGTATATTGTTGTCACTATTCCTCAAAAGCTCCTTCAGACCAAAGTTAGAAATCAGCATTTCTGACCGCACAACACTAAAGTCAAAAATACTTGGTCTCTGGTTTGGTTCACAACATTCTCTTCAACCTCCCTCTTATACACGTGTGGATTTTATTTTTTCATAGCATTAGCAGTCACTTACTTCACGGAGTTTACATGCAACTTGAGATAATCCATTATTACTGCAGATTCCACAATACTTGCGTATCTAATCTTCAAAGCATAAGTTGTACAAAATTTGTACTGCAGTTTTGGTTCAGTTATAAAACATGTAAATATTTACTTCTTCTTGCTGTTTGTAAGCTCCACCCAAACTGATTCATTGGAATCTGACGGGGTGGCCTGTGGTGTTATTAGTGATGGGCTTGGACAAGGCATTCAATGAGGCTCACCTTGACGCTGAGATGATCTGAAGAAACATCCAGAAATATAGGACGAGTATCAGTAACCATTCCATTACTGCAAGTATAAGTGCCACTGTATTCTTTCTGCTCCTTCACACCCATTCAAATCTGTTATAGCAACTAACTACGAACAAGGTTCACACTCTATCACCAAGCGAGGCTCAAACTCTTACCACTCCCACTACTGAATGCAATGCCTTTATTGCCTCACACTCTCTGTCACCTCGGCAACATCCCTGCAAAAAATAAAACACATGGAGTCAACTCTGTGGACTGACTCACTCTGGACACCTCATCATTTCACCCAGCCTACACTATCTCTTACACCAGTGCCATTCTTTCACCCTCACTCACAACTGTCCCTTCCCTCATTCGAGGAGAAACAGCCTGTAATAAGATAGTAAAAGCCAAGCCATATGGTACAGTGCCCGACATCCGTCCCCTTACCCCTCCCACCCCCCCCCCCCCACTCTGATTGTTGAGTGGACCCTGGCACAGGCTGGAGATGACCAGAACGACTCGTGTGGAGATTCTGAAAGATCGAAGCTCCACCAACTGAGATGTTTTGCTCAATTAACGGCAATTCTCACATGAAACCCACTGTCATTTCTGACATCAGTTGTCTCAACTCCAAAATAGATATCTCATTGCACAGATTTGCAGATACAAAAATACACAGAAACATTGGTAAACACCCCGATATACTAACACACACAATACATATACAGAGATAAACATACACACACACACACACACACACACACACAGAGAGAGAGAGAGAGAGAGAGATACAATCAGGCGCAAATAGACATAAACACACAGAGAACCACACAGGCTGATTCACAGACGGATAACCATAGACACAAGTACACAGACACATAAACACATGCACAAGGAGACACATGCACAAGTACAGACAGAGGTATAGAGCCACCAGTGTCTTTAAGACAGAAATAGATGGTTTTTCAGTAATAAGGGGATCAAGGGTTACAGAGGAAGGCAGGAGAATAATGCTGAGAAATATGTAAGATATTATTGAACAGCATATCAGGCCCGATCGGCCAAACGGCCTAATTCTGCTCTTTTTTTTATGTTTCCATGGCGTTACGCTATCTGATATTCTCTTTCCAAGAGAGCAGTGAAGGCTGAGTTGATGTATATTTGATTGGAAAGAGTCAGTGGTAATGTGAGTCAGGTTTTGAGAGCCAAGTGGTTTCTGGTTATTCTAATTGTTGTGTCCTTGTGTCTCAAAAGAGTTGGTGATTTGAAGTTAGGTGAACACATCTTTAACGAACAGACCTCAATTGAAATAAGGATGTCCCTTCCTCTTTATTGTTGTGCTATCTGTGGTACCCTCATCCACAGGAAGCAGGGAAGCCTCGGTTATTGGAGATATTCATGGCTGAACTCGGCTGATCTTTGCTGGACTGGACAGTCAATGTTTATTGGGAAAAAATCGGAAAGGGATGGTCAGACACATTCAGATGGTCAGCCACAATCTGGTCAGCCATGAGCCAACAACTGCTGCCCCAACTGATGCCTTGTTCTCTCAAATCACCCCTCACGGCTGTTACAGAGTGCAGGACCACTCCATTCAGCCAGTCAGGATTGTTACATACGATCCGTGTTCTCCATAGAGATCAGAAGCTGGTGGGAATCGTTAACCGATTTAGAACGAAGGTATTGTGGCTGTTGCTGGGAATGCAGATAACGTAGCACTAACTGCAGGGTCACACACCAGCTGCACATTAATGTGGTGAGACTTTATTCAAAGTCTTGACACCTCTCTCTCTCTCTCCCTCTCTCTCTATACTTGGAGAGTTGGGGTGGGATTGGAGAAACATCCTCAGAGGCAATTAAACTATCCAAAATCATGCATCTTGAGAAATTTTTTTTTAAAAAGTGTCATGGAATTTATCACTTTATTAGTGTCTGTTTAGAACATATAGATAGACCACAACCCTCAAGTTTCAATGTAATTATCTTTCATTTTCTCACAGTGACACAGATTAATCTTCACTCAGTCCTCATGGTACCATCACACCAGTGATTAGCCTGGTGAAGCTCTGTGGCAAGGATATAATTCCTTATAAAAGAGAGAAAATCTGTCCAAAATTCCGAAAATGCTACCTCAGTAACACTCCCAGGTTTTTCATAGTAGTTTGTTATCCTTACTTATCCATCTTCAAAACAGACAACAACAGGAGGACACAGTACGACCTAACATACCGGCCATACTGCCCTACATCAAGAGCATATCGGAATTGACAACAAGACTCCGAAGACCACAAGGAATCATGGTATCCCACAAACGCAAAGTCACTCTCCGAAAAGGATTAAAGACCCTATTCCCACAACATGCAGAACGAACATGGTTTACAAAATATCAGGCAATGAATGCATCAGACAGACAGGAAGGAAACTAGCCATCAGACTATATGAACATCAGTCAGCAGCAAAACGGCACAATGACCTCTCCTTAATGTCTGTATATTCCGACAATGAAGGCTATCAATTTAATTTCGGCAAGGTAACCATAGGACCTCAAGCCAAAAGTAGACGCGCATGGTTGGTCCTAGAGCCAAAACACCTGAACAAAAGCAAGTCTGCTTGGCAAGCAAGCCAACAACCTCATCCACAATCCAAGCTACAGATCTTTGCAAAAACTTGCAAAAACCTCTCTGTTTATTTCCTGTGGTGGTTAAGGCCATTCCTTCTCTATGCACTCTGACACAGAATGTAAAAGCTCCTTGCGTACGTATGTCAGCATCAATAAAACCAGCACCAGAGGTGCCTATGGAGATGACCATCACTCTCAGGGAGAGACTCAGTGAGAGAGGATGCACCTGAAATAGGGAATTGCCACATACCTGAATGGAACTGAGTTGTAGGAATATGGTAAACAGGCAGAGGAAGGGAGCTACCTTTACTTTTTTTCTACTTTCATGTGAATATGCAGCCCTGGTCATGCCAGCATGTTATACCTGTCCTGAACTGAGTGGCTGGTTCAGCTGTTCTGCATAACAAGAAAGAATAAAACATTTTGCTGTGGGTGTGCAGTCACATGGAAGTCACATGACCGGGGAGGGTGATGCATTGCCTTCTCCAAAGGACATCTGCTTGGGCTTTTTTTTTTAACTAACAAAAATCATGGTTTCATTTAAACGTTACCAGTTTCCTTTATGAGAGGCCACCAGACGTTTATTCTGTGCCTCTAGATTATGAGTCAGTAACGTGAGCACAAGGCACGGCCTTCCCATTTGACAGATTCTGTGCAGGGAACAAGTTAAACATCTCAGGTGTAATTATTTTGTAACAGAAATGTAGTTAGAAGGAACTTGAAAGCTGTACTGGGATTTAACAAAGGCACAAATGAAGGCTCATTCAGAAGTTGCCTTCAGACTAAGGAGGAGACTGGGATATCATGATGGTGGGAATGTGGAAGATTGGTGAGTGGGGAGGGTATGATGACATAAATCTGTGCAGGAAAAAAAAATGGTCATGGGACTTGAGAACAATCTGTCTCCTCCTCGCATTTTGATGAGTAAACTTTACATAGTAACCTCCTGGTAATAATTTTTAAAGAGTGGAACTTTTGATTGGAACGGAAAATGTTGAATTCCACCTTTCCAAAATTTATACATCATGAGCAGCAAGTCAATTCAAACTGGTTGAAGAGACAAAGGGACTTACCAGGAACACCAACTATAGCAAGGATGGGATAGTAACCAGCTTGAATAACCATCAGTACATCATAAATCCGCAATGCTAATGATATCCAAGGCTGAGAAAGCCAGTAAAAACCCGAGGATAAACTCCTGTCCATTGTTGGAATATTCCAGCCTATTGTTTTCAGGCTCCAGTCTCCACTCTGCCTCTCCCTGGAGCTGCTGATTCCTGTGGGTGCTGTAGGTGATGTTCCTGTGCATGCAATGGGATAACACATTGAAAGGAGACCTTTATTCATAGAACAGGCAAACCCTCCAGTGACACGTTTAGGATCCACAGAGACTGACAATAATCACAAACACTGAACAAACAGCTTCAATTAACCCTTTTCTTGATTTATTCAAATTCAAAATAACATTTAATTTTTACACATTTTGGATGGGCCATGTGAGCATAACTGAGGGGAGGAATGTTAGAGATAGTCAACTAATTGTGCTCAATCATTCAACCTGCTTTGGATATGGGAGTAATGCCAAAGGATTGTCAGAACTTAAACATACTTATCTGTTCATAAATGGTTACATCCATCCTGTAAATACTGATCAGTCATGAAGCTATCAGTAAAACATTTATAGTCCATAATCTAGGGCCGAATGGCATACTCCGGCACCTATTGTCTATTGTCTATTAGGATACTGATTGTGGATGATCAACCATGATCATAATGAATCGTGCTGCTGGCTCAAAGGGTGGAATGGCCTACTCCTGCACCTATTGAATATTGTCTATTCGGACACTGATTGTGGATGACCAGCCATGATCATAATAAATGGTGATGCTGGCTCGAAGGGCCGAATGGACTACTCCTGCACCTATTGAGTACTGTCTAATCTGAGGGGAAAATGTGCATAAAAGAACAGACAGATGGTATGGATACGTTAACAGAGAACTGTACCTGACAAACACAGTTCAGGTTGTTATTCCAGAATCAGAGAGTGAAGATGAGAGTTGTGCCATTGATGTTATCGATGTCAATGGACTGCATGTGAATTCTAATAAATGATACTTAATCAAAGTGTGATTTTTTTTTCTATTTATTTGTGGGATATGAGCCTTGCTGGCTGGCCAGCATTTCTTGCCCATCCCTCGTTGCCCTTGAGAAGGTGGTGGGGAGCTGCCTTCTTGAATCGTTGCATTCCTCCTGCTGTGGGTTGACCAAAATGATTGCGAATTTGGAGAATATACAGAATACAGAGAATCGGAGGACACAGCTGTTGAGATTCGAAGAAAGGACGATGATATTTGTTCTGTCCCGATCTATCTCCCCTCATTCTGGCTTCTGATTTATTTAACTTTCACCTCTTCTAGCACCCCTTTCATTCTCATTCTGTCTGTTGCTCCCCTTTCTCTTCTCACTCAGTTTAACACGTGTTCTGCTTTTAATCAAGAGCCCAATTATCTCTGCCTTAAATAATGTGGCCTGCACAACCTTCTGGGGCAAAATGTTCCATCGATTCACCAACGTCTCGCTGAGGAATTTCCTCCCAATCTCAGCTCTAAAGTGTCATCTCTTCAATCTGAGGCTGTGTCCTGGAACCATGGTCTATCTGACTAGTGGAAATATCTTCTACATACTCACTGTATCCCAACCTCTCGGTATTCTGTAAGTTTCAATCAGACCCCTCCCCTTATCTATTTAAATCCCACTGGGTACAATCGCAGAGTCCTCAACTGTTCCTCATATGACATGCTGTCACTCCCAGGATCATTCTGGACCTCATCCAATATCAGCACATCCTTCCAGAGGTACAGTGCCCTAAACAGCTCCCAATATTCCAGATGCAGATGACCAGAGCCTTTATAAAGCCTCAGCCGTACGTCTCTGCTCTTGCATTCTAGCCTTGTTGAAATGAATGCAAACATTGCATTTACTTTTCCCACCACAAACTGAACCTGCAGATGAAACGTATGAGAGGATGAGGACTCCAAAATACCTTTGATTTCACAAAATCTTTCAGAATATAGTGTATGCATATAATTCTGCGCACCAAAATGCATAAATCTCACATGTTCCCACGTGGTGTTCTATCTACCATTTGTGTGCCCACTGTCCGAGCCTGTCCAAGTCTTTCTGCAGCCTCCCCACTTCCTCAACATCACCTGTACGCCCAACTATCATTGTCTCATCTGCAAACGTATCAGAAATGCCGTCAGGTCTTTCTTTCAAGTTGTTCATGTATATGGCATCTCATAACTCCCTGAGGACTGTCCACCATCCACAAGGTACAACACGCAGGGTGCTTGGCGCCATTCAAGTTAAAGCAGTGGCTTGCTTGGAATCACATCTGCAAAATATTCACTCTCTGCGTCAGTGGCACTCAGTAGGAGCACATCCTGCCCCCATTTTGTTGTCAATTTACCCCATTATGGTGATGCAGAAATTGATGGACCATGGCCCTGGTCTATTGATGTCTCTCTGTCTCAACACAGACGGTGTGCTGCTCACACCAACCAGTTCTGCCATGTGTTGATGATGACTGAGAGATGTCTCTTATGAATGACTATGTGACTGTCACTAATTGGGGGCTGATACCTGCCCCGACAGCCCTGGATGTGCCTGTGTCCACTGTCACACTGCAGATGTCAGATCTGTCTTCTGAGAGTCAACCCAAGGAAAGCACGGGGTTCTTACTATGTCCCCAGCCGATCACTCAGATCCTGTGCAGACTAACAGATGCAAGGTATTCACCAACATCTTCAATGTCTCCCTCCTACAAGACAAAGTCTCCACCTGCTTCAAAAAGACCACCACATATCCCCTCTCTATTAGGGAGGGAGGGAGACTGTAGAAACTGACTCCTCACCATTAACTCATTGCCCAACCTCTCAGAAACTAAAACCCGGGGGCAGTCAGAAAGCATTTGCCCTTTAATTCCAGTTGAAACCTTTCATATTCTCTGGGTTTGAAATCAGGGGACAATGACGACAATTGGGAAGATTTTGGAAGTCAGACGGTAATGGGATCTCATTTGTCTCTGTTTATTTTTCTTTCAAATCATCTTAACTTTGATTCAACTGATTTCTATCTCTCTCCTTCACTGTTCATGGGGGCTTTCTGAGAGACTGAAGCTTGGACACAGGGAGAGGGAGACACACAGTGTCTGAGAGTAGCGAGTTAATAACTCTTCTGTCCTACCCTTTGAACAGAAACACTGCTGCAGTTATGAGGCAATATCAGACACATTCATATGCTCTCTTCTCTGGGTTTGATATCGGGGCAATGCTGGTTGGGGTGAGAAGGTGCATGGGAGGTGGGGGAGAGATGGGAAGTGAAGGAGATATTGTTCGGTTTTGCAAGTAATTCTCTTTATTTGTTCACTGTGAGGGTTAAGTAAATAAATTATTACTTGCTACTTATAAAGTTGATATCAGGCATTTGATTTCATTTAATCTCTGTTTTTAACACATCATACATGGGAGGCGAGCTTTTCTGGGTGACTCACGTTTAATCATTGGAGGGGAATCTCTGCTCCCTCCGTAATGGTCTGGAGCTTCTGTTTTGGTTTGAATATCAAAGGGATGCCTTTCTTCCCTCTCTAACAGATTGTGGGCTCAAGTCTGGAATATGGCCAGTTCATGCACAGGATTTGAATTGATGTGAACTGTAATTGGACAGAATTAAACAGAGTGGGAGATTTGTGCACAAGATCACGAAATAGAACTTAGGTGAGAAAAATCTGTTTAATTTTGGTTACTTGTTGGGGGTAAAATTAAATGTGAGGGAAATGTCTCTGAACATTTCTAAAGGGAATCTGTGGATTGGAGATGCTTCCCAAATTTGCCAAGAAAGTTTAGAAAGACAGAGGAAATATATATATATATTTTCGAATGAGCATGCAGGCGAAAATTGGATTCAAGAGAATCGGGTCAGAGAAAGGCTGAAATTGTAATGGAGTTGGTCAAGCACTTAGGTAATCAGAGAAACAAGCAAGTTCAGATGAATGAGAAAAAATGCAAATGAGACAACTGGAGTTAGAGAATGAGAGGAAAGAGAGAGGGTTTGAATTATGGTTGAAGGCAGGAGAGAAAGAAAAGGAAAGAAGAGCCATGTTGGGATGTAAAGAAAGGCAAAGGCTGCTCCAGTTGGTAAAGATGAATTTGGAACATAAAACAAAATAATTTCAAATGGCAGAAGGAGAAGTACAAGCTAGAAGTGAGGATGAGCAAACTCATCAAACCAACAGCCTAATAAGGATATATACGAATATATCCAAACATTATAGAAATTCAATGAAAAGAATATAGAAGCCTTTTTTTAACCATTTCCTTTCAGGAACTGGCCAGGAACTCTGTGGGTAATGTTACTTTCGACCACATTGGTAGGCAGGGTGAGTGAGGTGTTTGCAGCTCTGTCAGATGTGGTGTCAAGAGCTTATGGAGATGTTAAACAGGTTATTGTGAGTGCCTACAAATTGGGACCAGAAGCACATTGACAACAGTTGAGAAATACAAGGAAGGAACCAGGTCAGTTCTATGTCGAAACTGAAACAATTAAACAGGATAACTTTGATAGATGGATGAGAGTATTAAAGACAGAAAAGGCTTATGAGGTTCATCGAGAGATTATTCTGTTGGAGAAGTTTAAAAACTCATTTCCAGAAGTGATAAGAACTCATGTTGAGGAACCAAAAGTTCAAACACCGAGAAGAGCTGCTGAGGTGGCAGATGAATACATATTCGTGCATGAATCGAAATCTAGCTTCCAACAGCGATTTCATTCCTTGAGGGATGTGAATCGAGGGAAAAAACAGGCGATTCTTCAATGAAAAAAAAACAAAGTGGATCACACAGTGACCGGTTTACCATTGGTGAAAAAATAAACCCATGCGGGTGTAAAGGAGGCAAGAGGCACCAGGTGTTGACACTGTAATGGAGAGGGAGACATTAACATACAGGGCCAGTGGTTTTAAAAAGGCACCGGCAAAAGTTGTTTTCACTGTCATATGGTGGGACACACATAGCCACAGTGCTGTTAGCTGAAGAAAGGCACTGGTGAAAAAGGATGTGGTAAATGAGGCTAAACCAGTGCGATTATTGGAGACAGCGAAGGAATTCCCAAAAGATTCCCAACAAGCTGCAAGAGAGTGCACAGCCGAGTCACAGACTGGATAGGAAGACAGTACCTGACCTCTATAAAGGTTTCACCTCTGTGGATAAGGTTTACTCAGGAATAAAAGGAGGAGGGGGTAAAGAAGTAAAAACATTGAGGGATATGGGAGCTTATCAGTCTCTAACAGTAAGAGATGAAAGCATTTGCACTCCTTCTGAAATGTTACCTGTGACAGTGGTAATCTGTGGAATAGATGGAGAGAGATGTATCGTTCCACTGTGTAAGATCAGGTTGGAAAGTCCTATCAAGACTGGGGAAGTGACAGTGGAAGCCATTGAAAGAGCATCAATTCCAGGAATACAGTTGGTTATTGGAAACGGCCGAGCAGGATCAAAGGCAGGAGGCATACCCTTGTAGTGGAGAAGCCAAAGGTATACCGGGGCCAGCGGAGGTATAAGAGAAATAGCCTGGAATTTTTCTGGAATGTATGGTAACAAGATCCCACAGCCATAAGTTACAGCAAGAAGGGAAATAAAAAGTAAAAACAAAAAAGGAGTCAAAGTTCCAGGTAGCTGCCCTGTTTGATGAAATGGTAAAGGAAAAATCTGAACAGGGAGCGGGTCAGGCAGAGGTGCTTAGTTCTGATGATTCCTGGAGTTACATCAAAAAGATGAAACAAGAAAATATTTATATCATGAGACTCACTCGGAAAAGGAATCAAAACATATTCCAAATGGTTATTATCTTAAAGTTAGAATCTGAAGGCAAAAATGGAGTCTGCAACAGGTTCGTGCAGAAGAGAAATTGGCGGAAATGCACCAAATATTGTTGCTGGGAGCATACAGACAGGAAGTAATGTGGCTAGCACATGAAATACTGACAGAAAGTCATTTGGGAGTGAGGGAGAGTGAGGTTAAAATACAAAAGCAATTCTGTTGTCCTGAATTAAATAAAGATGTGGTGGAATTTTGTCATTCCTGTCACACATGTCAAATGGTAAGAAAGCCACAGGCAGGAATAAAATCAGCGCCTTTGGAATGGACACTGAGGAAAAGGTATTAGTCACTGACACTCAGAACGAGGTGCATCAAAATACAAATTACCTGCTTCTGATGTGCCACAACTTAATCTAAATGATAAGGAACTCCTTAGGAAATGGGATAGGACAGTGAGCTATCTGCCTGAAGAACAGGTCACTGAATCGAAAGACTCGTTGCAGCAATATGAGAAAATATACAGGAATAGAATGGGGAAGAGCAATTCTATCCTGCATGAAGATGCGGTTGGTAATGCTGTTCGGAAAAAAATCCTACAGGCTTAGTCTTCTCGAAGCCACACAGATGCAGAAAGAATTGGAAGCGATCCTGTAAAAAGACTTCACTGAGCCAAGTAAAAGCGAATGGAGTTCACTGATCCTGTTGGTTGCCACATCAAATGGTACTCAACACTTCTGCATGGATTATTGGAAGGTAAATGCCAGAACCTAATTGGATTCATACCCAATTCTAAGGCTGGAGGACTGTGTGGAAAAAAGTTGGACAAGCCACTTACCTCACCAAGTTGGACCTACTTTGTGGTTACTGGCAATTACTTTGGTCAGTGATAACAAGAGAAGTTTGTGTGTTTGTAACCCCAATTAAATGTGATGCCTTTTGTTATGATGATTGCGCCAGGCACATTCCATAGACTTACGAACAGCGTTGTGGCAGGTTTGCCTAATTGTTCTGTCGAGAGAGGTGATCTTTTGATCTTTAACCATTCATTGAAGGATCACATGGTACTTTGGCAAAGATCTTTGAAAGACTGTGGGTGGAAAAACTGGTAATAAATTCAGCAAATTCTGTCTTCGTGAACGCCGAAGTGATGGCCTTGTGACACAATATCAGGTGTGGAAGGATGTGTCTGCAGAATGTGTAAATGAAGCCCATTGAGGAATTTTAAAGATCTTCCTCGAAGGAAGAGGTGCTTCAAATTTTTGACACTGACCAGTTTCTACTGGAATTTTGTACCAAACATTAGTAGCACAGTGGTGCTGCTGACGGTTTTGCTAAAGAAGAATATGAAATTTCGGTGGACAGAACAATACCAGGAGGCATTTGAGAACTTAAAAGCCATATTAAAGACTGCACCAGTTTTAGCAATGCCAAATTTCTGAAAAAAAAACTTTTGCACATCGCTATCAATGCCAGTGGTGTTGTGGTTGGAGCTGTGTTAATGCAGGAGGATGACGGTGGAATTAAAAGGCCAGTTGGATAATTTTCAAAGAAACTCAACATCCACCTGATAAAATATTCCACCATTGAAAGAGAGTTATTGAGTTTGGTACTGGCCTAACCAGATTTTCATGTTTATGCTACAAACAATGCATTAGAGACGGTTCTATATACGAATTCATCTGTCTCAACTTTTTGAAAAGACTGAAGGGCAAGAATATAAGTATTTCATTGGGGTTTGGCTTTACAGTCTTTTAATTTGCAGATTGTACATGCTGTGTGTCATAGAAGTATTATTTCAGATGCGTTATTGTGAGTTTAAAAGAAAATGTATAGATAAGATGGCTCAATATTATATACACACACATATATATATATATATATATATATATATATATATATATACATAAGAGAATTAGTAGTAACATTCGATTAATGTCCTACGTATCTCATGATAATGGTATGATTTTTTATTCATGAAGCCATCTATTCAGAATGATGTTTTTTTTCTTACGGGGGAGGTGTTGTGATGTCGTTGACGGAAGTTGTGAAGTGTAAGGCGTGAAGCTCAAATTTGTTTGTAAAACATGGTAAGGGAGAAGAATGCAGTTCCTTTAATGGGTAATGTGCTTATCGAAGCTTGGAGAATTATACAGAAAAATGTGTCTGTGTGTAGCTGAAGATGTACAGCCAATTCTGAAATTGAAATATGTATCATTTGGTTGTGTTTTTTTTGGCCTACTGCTTGTTTTGATGTTTTGGCAACGAGCTCGAATCAGCCAATTGGTTTAAATAAGGACTTCGTGATCGAAAGCCAGATGAATTTAAAACTGATGGTTTTGACAATCTCAGACCAATGCTGTTTTAAGAAAACTGAAATAATATTTAAGATGTACAAGACGAGCGTATTTTTTGAAAATCAGGATAAGAGTGAAGCACCAATGAGAAATAAGCATCCAGCTCTCACATGAAATCACTAAACACTCTCGGAAAGCAGCACCAGCCAATAAAATGTGCACTGGCACTACGAGCTAAGAATACTCACAGAAGGCTTCAAAGAGATAACGTTCCTGACAGCTGGGTCAGTGGGAGAAAAGTGCTTATGACTTGGCGATAGCAAAACAAAGGCTTTCAGACTTCCAGAGACTACATTCTAATTTATTTTCTTTTACTTGGGTTTATATAAGTGAGAATTGTTTATTGGAACAGTATACCAGTACAATATAGTTCAATATGGAAAGACTCTGCAGTGAAAGGGAGGTTTTATCGTTTGTTAAGAGTTGTGTTCATTTGTTCATGGTTATCATTAAATAAATAAATTGTTACTTTTTACTTGTAAAGTGAATATCATGGGTTTTCCTTCATTTAATCTCCCCTTGTCCGACATTTTGGGGGCCCAAGTTCAAGATCTGCTCTGTTCATGTATGGGATATGAACAGACCTGAATGGATTTTTACAAACTGAAGTAGACTTGGTGATGAGTCTCCTTGATCAGGTGAGACAAAACTGTTTAATTTCGAATACTTATCATTGGTTAAGTCAAAAGTGAGGGAAATGGCTCTTATCATTGAAATGTTGTGATTTGAAGATGCTTCCCAAATCTGCCAAAAAATGTTTGCATAAACAGAGGATGGATACAGTTTTAGAATCAGCCAACAATTTAGAGTTGGGTTTACAGGAGCAAGCGGAAAGCTGAAATTGTAACGGGGTTAGTCAAACATTTGCGTATACCAGAGAAATGGAAAATTGGAGGGGAGCTAGAAAAAAAATGCAAATAAGCTGGAGTTAGACAATAAAAGGTAATTGAAAAAGTCCGAACTACATTTACAAGCACAGCAAAAACAAAATCAAAGAGAGAGAAGAGAGGGAAAGACTAAGAGGGAGAGAAGAGTTGGAAAAAGAACGCAGGGAGAAGATGGGGGAAAGAAAGAGACAGAAATGGAAAAAAAGAGAGAAGAAAGGGAAACATGCTTGCATTCAAAAAGATAAAGTGTTAACTAGAAGCAAAAAGACTACATGTGACAAAAGTACAAGCCAGAAGTGAGGATGAACAAACTCATTGTCACGAACAGCCTGGTTCGGACATGGACAATGGTGCAAACATTCCCAAAATTCAACGAAAAAGATGCAGAAAACTACTTTTATTTCCTTTCTAAATTTGACTAGCCTGATGAATCGACCAGACAATGTGTTATCTCTGTTACCACTGGTGGAGCAGGTTACAGATATAAGGAAGGGTGTCGGCATTGAAAGACTTCACAGTGATAGGGAGGATTGTGTTCGGGAGCCGGAGGAAGTTGCAACAATAAGCAAGAGAATGAGGGCTGGAGGGGGTTCAAGAGATTGGAACGGGTATAGTTGCTGGTGGAGATTACTGCAATAGGGCGGGGTCTCACAGTTGGAGAGCAACCATGGCGAGAGCAACTTGATGAGAAAAAGAGGGGTGTAGGGGCTAGAGGATGTTTCAGAGATAGGAGTGCATGGCGAGTGGAGGTTACACAGAATTGAAGGGATGACTTCTCCTTACAGGGTTGGGGAGGAATGGAGGGGCTGAAGGTTGTAAGGGGAATACATGACTATGTACATGCTGCAGGAGGTTACAGCAATAGGGAGGGCAGGAATAACTGGTGGGAGTTACAGTATGAAGAACTGTTGTTGGGAATGGAGGAGCTTCCAGAGACATCGAGCAATATGTATGCTGTTGGAGGTGACAGACATAGAGAGGGCAGTATCAGTTGCAGAGATAGAAGGAGTTCAGGGACTGGAGGAAGTTACAGAGATAGGGAGGGGTACAGGGCTGGGCAAGCTTACAGAGATAGTGAGGAGAGTAGGAGCTGCAGGAGGGTCCAAAGACAAAGAGCAGTATACATGTTGCAGGAGGTTACAGTAATCATAAGGGCTCAAACAGCGGGTGGAGATTATAGAGATGGGATGAATGTAGGAGTTGAAGTGGTGACCAGATAGTGAGAGAGATATTTGCTGGAATTAGCTACAGTGAAAGGTAGGGCTGTAATATGTGTTGGTGGTTACAGAGATAAGGGGGGGATTTACGACCTGGAGGAATTACAAAAATAGGGAAGCGGGTCTGGGCTTCAGGGCATTACACAGTTAGAGAATGGCTCAGAGGATTGCAGATGCTGGAGGTAGATTTTCATATGGGAGGATTGTCCATCCTCAAGCAGGATAAAGAATTAGGCAAGAATGTAAGTGCTGGAGGAGGGTACATGGACAGGGGATAATGTATATGCTGGAGGATGTTAGACAGATAGGGAGGGGCGGAGGAGATGTACTAATATCAAGAAATAGGGAGGGCTGGAATAGCTGTTGGAGGTTAGAGATGAGGAGGGTGCAGGGAATGGAACAGGTGACAGAAATAGGTAAGATGATCTGATCTTAAGGAGGTTACAAAGGTAGGGCAAAGTGAAATCCGGAGGTTACAGGGATAAAAGTTTAGTATCCCCACAGTGATCCAACAAGTCCACATCTGCAACCCGCACACACCATCGATGTAATTCCCATATCCAGTCCTGAACCTACATATCGCTGGACACTGTGGGAAAATTAGCATGGCCAGTCCACCTAAACTGCACAGCTTTGGACTGTGGGAGGAAACTGGTGCACCCGAAGGAATCTCATTAAAAAAATTAGGGAGAATGTGCAACTCCGCACAGTCACCTGAGGCTGGATTTGAACCCAGGTCCGGAGCGCTGTGAGGATTCAGTGCTAACCCATGAGCCACCGTGCTACCTACTATAAGAATGTTGTAGGGGCTGGGGGAGGTTACAGGGACAAGAGGCATGTGGACATTCTCGAGCAGGTCTCAAAGACAAGGAGGAGTAGAGGTGGTGAAGAATGTTACAGGGTTCGGGATCACATGTAGATGCTGGTGAAGGTGACAGAGTTATGGAATTTATCAGAGTCATGGGAGGCTTAAGAGATGCAGCGGAGTGTAGATACTGCAGACAATTTTAGAAATATGGAGAGTTGAAGGGGCTGGTGGAGATATGAAGTGGTGTATATGTTGGAGGCTGTCACTGAGAGGAGGATAAAACAAGGGAAGAAGGTGATGGCAGAATTTGGGAGTTGATGGATGAGGTGCCAGAGATTGGGGTGAGTAAATCCTGAAGGAGTTTCAAGGTGTTTTGGGCTTGATGAAGCTACACAAATAATAATGCGTGGCTAGAGACATTAGAGAGATAGTGAGTCCTATGCATGCTAGAACAGCTTCCAGAGATTTTGTTTTTTCATTCATTCACATAATGGGAAAAGGTGCAGGAGCTGGGGGTGGCAGAGGAAAAGACAGTTGTATGAGCTGGAGCAGGTTAGATCGAAAGCAAAGAGTGGAAGGGTTGGAGGAGGCTCAAGAGATAGAGAGAATTGTAGGCTCTGGTGATGTTTTAGGGGCTGGGGGAGGGTGGCAGGATGAGGAACGTATGCATATGCTTGAGCAGGTTACAAAGGTATAGAGGAGTACAGGTGTTGGAAAATGTTACAGGGATTGGGAGCAGATGCAGATGCTGGAGAAGGTGGAAGAGATATGGAGGTTATTGGAGCTGTTGCAGGCTACATAAATGTAGAGGTGTGTAAATGCTCAGGAAATTGTAGAATAACGAAAGCTGAAAGAGCTGGAGGAGATATGAAGTGGAGTAGATGCTGCAGGAGGTTAATGAGAGGGGGATGGGACGGGGAAAGGAGGCAATAAAAGAAATTGGGAGCAGTGTAGCTGATGGATGAGATTACAGAGATAGAAGGGAATGAAATCTGGAGGAAGTTTGAGATTTTATGGACTGGAGGAAGCTCCCGAAATCCGAATGCAGGGCCAGAGACATGAAAGAGATAGCGAGGCCAGTGCATGCGAGAACAGGCTACAGAGCTTGTTTTTTTTTCTCCTTTCATTCACAGGATGGAAGAGAGGCGTAATCGCTGGAGGTTACAGAGAAACAAAGGGTTGTATGAGCTGGAGGAGGTTAGATAGTAAGGGAGGAGTGAAGCGGCTGAAGGAGGTTCAAGAGATAGAGAGGGTTGTAGAGGCTGTAGGGGGTTGGATAGACAGGGAGAGTGAGTGGCGTTGTTCGGGGTCAGAGACGTATGGAGGGCAAAGGGGCTGGTGCGGCGAGGACATAAAAGAGATAGGTAGAGTGAGTGGGCCTGGATGAGGTGAGAGAGATCGGTATGTTGAAGGGGCTGGAGGATCTGATCGAAATACGTAGGGTGTGGCGACTGGAGGTGGTGAGACGTATAGGGAGGGACGCAGATGGAGATGGATGTAGCCCTTGGAGGCGATGACAAGAAAAGTTAGAGGGACAGCTGAGCAGTTTAAAAACTCCAGATTGCACAATGGCTTAATGGAGACCACATTGTAGGAATCTGTGCCATAGACAAGGTACTGGGAGTGAGACCTTGGAGGGCCCAATCACAAGAAATATAGAATCAGTGTTATACAGCATAGTCAGCCCCTTTGGCCCCCTCAGTTGACAGCCACAAAAATAAAAAGCCCTGTAGACACTGCAAAGTCACCCTTGCTAATATCTGGGGACTCGTGTCAAAATTGGGAGATAATAAAATGTGAGGCTGGATGAACACAGCAGGCCCAGCAGCATCTCAGGAGCACAAAAGCTGACGTTTCGGGCCGAGACCCTTCATCAGAGAGGGGGATGGGGTGAGGGTTCTGGAATAAGTAGGGAGAAAGGGGGAGGTGGACCGAAGATGGAGTGAAAAGAAGATAGGTGGAGAGGAGAGTATAGGTGGGGATGTGGGGAGGGGATAGGTCAATCCAGGGAAGACGGACAGGTCAAGGAGGTGGGATGATATCAGTAGGTCGGAGATGGAGGTGCGGCTTGGGGTGGGGGGAACGGATGGGTGAGAGGAAGTACAGGTTAGGGATGCAGAGACAGGTTGGACTGGTTTTGGGATGCAGTGGGTGGAGGGGAAGAGCTGGGCTGGTTGTGTGGTGCGGTGGGTGGAGGGAATGAACTGGGCTGGTTTTGCGATCTGGTGGGGGAAGGGGAGATTTTGAAGCTGGTGAAGTCCACATTGATACCATTGGGAGAGCCATCCTACAGACCAGTCAAGCAACAATGTGACACAACGAAGCCCCATGGTGTCAGATCAGACTTTGACACAGAAATTTCTGGCTGAATCATCTCCCTGAACAGGTGGATCAGCGTTCCTCCACATTGAGCCGCACTTGGAGGAAGCACTGAGAGAGTGGGAAAGATGGAGAATGTATACAGTGTGGTTCATTTCAAAACCAGCAACAAGAGAGAATCAGCTGTAGCATTGCAGTTTGAGATGGTTGGGTGTGAAAGCACATAGCTGCTGGGCTGGGGCAGCAACTGCTGGGGAAGGGCTGACTAAGAGGGGGAAACGTACTGGACCTCACCTTCACCAATCTGCCGGATGCTGGTACATGGATCCATGACTGTATCAGTAACAGTGACCACTGCACACACTATTTCAAGAGATGAAGTGCTACTTTTTACATTGGGAATATCCTCCATCATGTATATGACACTACTGCTGACCTAAATGGGCTAGATTTCAAATAAATGTAGCAACCCTCAACGCTGGGCTGAGTGAGGTGATATGGGTCATCAACAACAGCAGAATTTTACTCCAGGACGATTTTGAATAGCATTACCCAGCATATCCCACACTTTATTACGACTATCAAGCCAGGGATCAACCCTTGTTCAGTGAATAACACAGGAGAGGCTGCCAATAGCAGAAGCAACCCTATTTAAAAATGAAGAGAAGACCACTTCCTCAGCAAATAGGACAAGCAGAAAATGATCGAAAGATCAAAGTGAACCCAGAACCAACGAATCAGACCTAATCTCTGCAATGCTGTGACATCCAGTCCTGAATGGTTTTGGACAATCAAAGAACTCACTGAAGGAGGAGGAAGAGGAGGAGGAGGCTCCACAAATAGCATCTTCTTCAATGATGGAAGAGCCCAGCAGAAAATGTAATATAAACAGAAATTGCTGGAAAAGCTCAGCAGGTCTGGCAGCACCTGTGAAGAAAACAAAATAGAGTGATTGTTTCGGGTCCAGCGACCCTTCCTTAGAAGAGGAGAAAAGACAAGGACAAAACACTCACAACAATGTTCAGGCAGAAGTGTCGACGGAATGATCGTTTTCACTCTCCTCCAAAGATTCCTAGCATTACACGAGGCAGTCTTCAACTAATTCCATTCATTTTCTGTGATAGGAACAAACAGCTGGAGGGACTGGATAATACAAATTCTGATCCACTCGCTAAGGGGGGCGATTCAGCAGGAGGTTTCCTCATCAAAGTTTGATCTGACTCCCTGGCATTGTTGCCATGAAAAACAATTGTGTGTAAATATTAGCACATATATTAATACAAGGGAAAAATAATTGTCTATCTTTAAAGTCCTGGCACTTAATAATCATTTTATCTTGGGTGTGGCAACAAGTGTTATCATTTCAAAGTCCCTCACTGTGATTTGTACACTGTTTGCTCATATTTTTATCATAAAATTGAACTGAATAAATGGGTAGGTGTGTGCTTTTTGGACAAACAGAAAGTGGTTATTATCGAAGGATGGTTGCATTCCGTGATGTGACTTTGCTATTAATAGTTAGAATGCTGAGAACATTTCCATAGAAATTTATATTTCCAGTCACACGCAAGGGTGTTGGTCTGGGAACATGCCGACCACCATTGTCACTGCACAATTCAGTCTGGACACTGACGTGTGGAGCTGACATGCACTGGATATTGTTAATAAGGGATTCAATGAAAGGCGACGCATGCTGCAGGAGTCCATCACCTTTATAACGCCTTCATTCAGGATCGGGTCAAAGATGCACGATTACAGGTGTTAGTTGGCACATCAGAAGTCATCAACAGGGATAAACCTATGAGGCGTGGTTTTTGGCAGGTCATTTTTCACAAACTTTAAACTGCATTTGGACCAGTACTGAGTCTGGTGCTTTTTCATTGGCCAAGCTGCCGCATGCACTTCCTTGTTGTTCAGGGATGCCTCTAAAGTTCTGTTGTGAGCCATTGTGTGAATACCAGTCCAAGTCCGGTTTAGTTACTCTTGGGACAGATTTAGGAGATGGCCAGTGTTTTGGAGGTAGTAGTGAGGCTCGGTAACACAGCAGCTGAGAATTCAGTGTTTTTGTTTAAGTTTATTTTTCACAAATTTGCTGACTGCAAGATGATGTGTTCACTGACCTGAACGTGATTCAACTGTTCACCACAGTCACTAAATTCTGTATAATTAGGCGTGCACTCTGGTAGTTTAATTATTGTCACTTCAGTTGTTTCCAAATGAAAAAAAAGACATTGCATTTAGTTTATTTTAAACATACAAGAAGTAAAGTGACATCAACTCTTTTGCTGTCCGAAATGTAAAAGTGGGCTGCATTATATTTTCGTGGACGAATTAACCAACAGTCAGACATTGACTGTAGAGCAGGATTCTGTGAGCAGGATTATGTCCCAGGCAAAATCATCACCCTCTCTGCTAGTTCCTGTCCATTTGACCAGATAGAACCAGGCAGAGGGGGCAGCGACTTGGTATCTAATCACTATAGTGCTCAGCATTGATGTCTGAAAGTCATTGATTAAAAACGATGGGGAGTGTTACCTCAATGTCATGCCATGTTCCTGATGTCACTGGGGTTACACACATTTAGCAAAGTCTTAACTTTCTGAGGCTTCAGACTAAGCTGTGAAAAAAAAAACAATCTTGATATTGTAAGTAGGACATTTTTATCCATTGATTTTGGCAGGCACTGGCAGGGGCAGATTTTATTTGTCATCACCAATAGGTCTGCAGAAGATGACACGGAGCTGCCTTCCTGAAACTCTTCTCATCCAAGTGATGCAGATGTATGCATCGAGCTGTTTGTAAGGAGATACCAAGGATTTTTTTTACCATATTATAGTGAAGGAACAACAATTTATTCCGTCTCCAGGATGACATGTAACTTGAATAACAACTTGAAGAGACTGGGTTTCCCATTGCTCACTCAACGACATTACCAGTGCAGGATTCTCTTCAATTCTCATTAGTCACAGTTTCTTCTTCAGGGCACTTGATGCCGCAATGAGGCAAGTAAAGCTGGTGGCATGGGAAGTTACACTGATCTCAGTTTGAGCGACATTGGAACATCAGCTGAAACAAGAAAGCGCGAAAGTATAGAACACAGTATTTTTGAATAATGTGCTCACTACCTCATAATATTCCAAAGAAGTTTTAGGCACAGACTTCCAATTCTTTCAGGTGACATGTGTCTTATTCTTGTTTAGGCTGTTTCGTTAAATGCCCTGTCAGAGGGCAAGAACGAAGCTTCACTCTGTTCGACTGTGAACAAAACTATCCCATTTCCAGCCCATCAGACAGTGGCAAGCATACACTGCTGTCTGCTCCTAGTGGGCATTGAGCATTTCAACCTCATCATTCACTGATGACCAATAGCAACATGGAAATCAACAACTTCTGTCATCCGAGTTGGAGGATAAAAAGGGAAAGAGAGGATGGGGAGGTGGGAGAAACCAGGACAGAGGAATGAAATGCAGTGGGGGTGGTAGAAGCGGAGTGTGAAGGGAGACGGTCAGTGGAAGGGTAGGTAGCAGCAGAAGGGGCAGTGCAAGGGAAGCAGAAGTATAAGGAAGGAGGAAGACGACTGGCAGGTGAAGTATGAGTGACCACGAAAAGCATGTATTTCAAGAAGAAAGATTGATGGGGGTCAAGCATTGCTGTTCACGAAAATTGGTTCTGATTTCCTTTGAAAATTAAGAAAATATTTCTCATGTTTCTTTTCCAACGCTTGATTCTTGTTCAGATTTTACACTGTCTCGGTATTTCTGTATTTCCATCAAGTGCAGATGAAATGTTATTCTCCCCCCACCCTGCCCCACTCCCATGCAATGTCTTAACATTTTTTTCAAGGTGGACATGAGAATATGGTGTGATTGTCTACAATGTGTCCGTAATGTAGAATTTAATTGTATTTTTCTCCTCATTACTCGCTCTCTCACACAATCTTCCAGAATGAGGCTGTGTCCATTCTGCAGTTGAATAATTCCTTCAGCTCTGACTATTGTTGGAACTGTTACGAAAAAACATGCTCCAGGTCCATGTTAAATATACAAGTTTCAGGGCAACATACCAAAACCTAGCCCAGCATTAATGACGTCAAAGCCATAAGAATATAACATGCAGGGGGCAGAATGTTAGAGGATAATTCAACTCCATGTCCAAAATAATATTTGTGTCTCTCCCATCAAAGAACTCAACTGTATCACACTGTAAATTCACCAAAATAATAGAATCAAGAGACTGGAATTTTATATTCTGCCTCTGTGAATAATAGCTGGAGAACAGGAAGAAAATCAAGGTTTTTTTGTGATATTTGTAAATAATAGACAATAGACAATAGGTGCAGGAGTAAGCCATTCGGCCCTTCAAGCCAGTGCCACCGTTCATTATTATCATGACTGATCATCCACAATCAGTATCCTGTTTCTGCCTTCTCTCCATAACACTTGATTCTACCATCTTTAAGAGCTCTATCCAACTCTTTCTTGAAAGTATCCTGAGAGTTGCCCTCCACTGCCTTGTGGGGCAGAGCATTCCATATATCCACCACTCTCTGGGTGAAGAAGTTTTTCCTCAACTCTCTTCGAAGTGGCCTACCCCTTATTTTTAAATTGTGTCCTCTGGCTCTGGACTCACCCATCAGCGGAAACATGCTTCCTGCATCCAGAGTTTCCAATCCCTTAATAATCTTATTATGTCTCAATCAGATCCCCGTTCATGCTTCTAAACTCCAGTGTATACAAGACCAGTCACTCCATTATTTGAACATATAGTCCCGCCACTCTGGGAATTGACCCCGTGAACCTATGCTGTACTCGCTCAATAGCTAGAATGTCCTTCCTCAAATTTGGAGACCAAAACTGCATACAATACTCTAGGTGCGGTCTCACCAGGGTCCTGTACAGCTGCAGAAGGACCTCTTTGCTCCTATTCTCCATTCCTCTTGTTATGAAGGCCAGCATGCCATTAGCTTTCTTCACTATCTGCTGTACCTGCATGCTTGATGATGATGAGAATGTCGGAGATGGTGGATGGAGAGGATATGATAAATAATTTTGTGGATGTCACAAAGATTAGCCGGGTGTTTCACAGTGAGGATGACAGGGCGATATAAACAGGCTGTTCAGGTGGCCAGAACAGTGTGACGAAATTTAACACTGATAAATGTGAGTTAATGCACTTCAGAAGTAGCAAGGCAAGAAAATACTCAAACTGTGAAGAGAGACTAGATTTGTTAACGATTATCTTTGGAGCTGAGAAATTTGAGGGAGGAGCCTGATCGATGTGTGTAAGAGCATGAGAGGTACGGACAGGGTGAACAGAAAGCAGCTGTTCACCTTCCACGAAGGGTCAAGAACAAGGGGGCACACTTTTAAAGTGAAAGGTAAGAGGCTGAGAAAGGATTTATGCAATTTGCGTTGAATCCAGAAGGTGGTACGTGTCTGGAATGCACTGCTTAGGAAGGTGGCTGAGGCAGGTAACATCACAAACTTTAAAAAGCACTTGGATCAGCACCTGGTGGTGCAGTCTCAATGGGCCTTTTCTCAGTTGTACGATTCGGTGTGGTGGCAGCCATAAAAGCTCTGATGTATTCCGAAGTCCTAGCCAACGGCACTTGTTTTTCAGTTTCATCAGCTGTGCTCAGTAAATGGTTATTTTACAAATCAGCATCATCTCATGGAGTATTGGCACTAACTCAACCTCGGACACCCTAGCTATGTCTGAAAACATCCAGGAAGTTTCAAATGGTCAGTGCGAGATTATTCCAGCTGTTTGCCACAATCACTTTAACTAAACCAATGGCACGGATGCAGCTTTTGCTTCATTATAATAAATACTTTCAGCTGTAAGGGTTTCATTTCTCAAAAGAAGAATAAGCTCCTTCCTCCCGCATACGCACTTTGAGAATGGACATGTTTTCCTGTCAGTTGCGAACTCCCATTCCCCTCCAGCGCTCATGAACTCGTTGACCGTTTCAGTGATATGGTTTCATGTTCCTGTGAGTCGAAGTTGCACTTCGAAGACAATATTTCTGTTTTTGCCAGGATTGTGAATGAGCAAAAATAACAGACCATTCCTGACAGGGAGGAAAACAGTATCTCTCAGCACGGTTTCACAATCCTCAGTTCCTGTAGCAGTCGATAACTTTCTTCCAAAATATGTGGACACCATTCAGGTTTTGTGGATGAATGTCGAACAAGAATAGTTCTTCAAAACTGCTGGACAGTTGTCATATCCAACACGAGGCAATCCAAAAGCTTTTCTTTGATTTTCAGCATGAAGATCAACTTCCAACGAAAAATATCCTGTGTGCAACTGCTGATCAGAAATTCAACTGGCGCAGCCATGTAAATGAGCATATCTGATGCTGGAAATTTGTGGCGAGTAACTCACCTCCTAAAGCTCTCCAAAGCCTTTCCACTACCTACAAGGAGCCAGGCAGGAGTGTGATGGAAGATCCTCAGGTACTGGATGAGCACAGCTGCACAAACTCTATCGAGGAAAACGTAAGCGGCTTGTTTAACACTCTACCCCTATCCAGTAATGCTCACTGCCAGCAACACTGACCCACAAGATACACTGCTGAGACTTCCTCCCAACAACACGATGTATGCACCAACACCAAATCACAAAGCCGTTGAGTTATAATGAACGGAAACAGACTTTCAGCTCAGCTCCTCCATGCCAACCACATAACATTCACTGGGTGCGTGCATCACTGGCTGGGCCCATCACTAATTATCCAGAAGGCAGGTAAAAGTCAACAATATGGCAGTAGGCCTGGAATCACATGCAGGCCAGGCCAACTAAGGAAGGCAGGTTCCTTTCTGACAGGACATTTGTGAGCCACTTGGCTTTTTCCTGACAGTTGGTTCATGGCCGGTATTGGTCTATTAATTCTCAATTTGAATTCAAACTCCACCATTTGACACAGCAGGATTTGAACCCAGGTTGCCAGAACATTGTCTGAATCACTTAATTAAAAGTCCAGTGATAATACCACTCGAACACTGCCTCCCCAAATACTTCAAAGAGCGACGAACTTGTGCAGGATGATATGTCCAAGGTTTTGTCTTCATGTCGTCACTGACTTCCTTGTCAATCCATGGATGATTTTTTTCACCTTCATACAATTCCTCTTCCTCCCAGACAAGTACTTTAATGGGGAGGTAATAAGCATTTTCCTAAATATTTGCCTGTATTCTTCAGCTGTCCAGTCCTTTAATGTTTTTGCCCAGTCTACTCAGGACGTCTCCCTCCACAGACCTGTACTGTTATCTTTGCGAAACCTCAAAGCTTTTGCGTGAAACTCGTGTGTTTCGGCTTTCAGTCAGAATTTGCAGCTCTCGCATGTTGTGGTTACTCCTCCAAGAATGTCCTTAACGACAAGACCATTTATCAATGCTTCCTTGTTACATAATACCAAATCTAAAGTAACCAGCCCTCTGGTTGTTCCTATGACATGTTGCTGTAAGAAACAATCCCTCATAGAATTGTTCTTTGAGGCGATCCATGCCAAATTGAATCATCCCATCAATATGCATATTCAAACCACCCAGAATTACTATTGTGTTCTTCTCACAAACACTTAATTGATCTGCATTTAGAAAGACTAGATCAGGGATAGTCAGGATGACTTTTTTCGAGGGAAGTCTCATTTTGATTGATTTCTATCAACATGATCATTTATATGTTTTTTTTTTCAGCAAGGACTGTTGACAAAGTCCCACATGAAAAACTGACAAAGAAAGTTAAACACAATCGTATCAATGCTAATTTGGAAGTCACATTCAAAATTGTCTTAATGGCAGGAGACAGGGGATGGTGTTGGAAGGCTATTTATATCACTGAAGATCAGGTCCTTGATGAAACCATTTCTCAAACATTGTGCAGTGTTGTGTGCAGTTTTGGTCTCCTTACCCCATTACGGATAAACCTGATATTGAGGGAGCGCAGCAAAGGATCCCCAGACTGATCTCTGGGATGGCAGCCTTATTGTTTGAGCTGAGTTCGAGTCAACTGGGCTGAAATTCCATAAGGTTTAGGAAAATGAGTGAAGATCTCATTGTAATAAATAAAACTCCCACAGAGTGAGACAGTTTGGAAGCAGGGAGAATAATGCCCTTGGCTGGGATATCTAAAGTAAGGGTCATAATGTCAGGTACAGGTAAGCTACTGTACAATGATATGAGCATGAATGCCTGCACACAGAGACTGGTGAACCTTCGGAACACTCTGACACACAAGGCTGTAAAAGCCAGGCACTGAATACAAATAAGGATTTCTTGACACTAAATGGATGGGCAGAGAACAGGCATATGAGATATAGGATCAGCATCATTATGTTGAGTGGTGGAGAAAAATCAATGGGCTGAAGGAACGACGACAGTTCCTATTTTATATGTATCTGTTTTCTAATGATTAATCACTTCCAGGGCTATGTGCACTGTGTGGAAGAAAAGCATTGGAGAGATGTTCAGCCATCAACTAGATTGGGGGACACTAAATCGGTTGAATGGCCTTCTCCTTTCCTGATATTTCTGTACCGCCCATGGGAAAGCTCTTTAAATGTTCTCACAAGCTGTCAGATATCAGGAAGGAGGCCTGTGTATGTTAAACTCAACAGTGTTTCTTTGTCCCTTTTCCAATACCGCGGCTGGGTGTTCCATCCGATTTTATCCTTGAAGACATCAGAGCAGTTTGATACAATTGAGTGTCTTACTTGGCTGTTCCAGAGAACATTGAAGTGTTCATCACATATCTGTGTGTCTGGAGAGGCTTTTCGGCCAGATTAGGACAGCGCGGTCGATTTTCGTCCTGAAAGTGTGTTGGTGAAGCAAATGGATGTTTCCAATCGTCATTGGCTTCGAGGTCACTTTAACTGACACCAGATTTGAGACTTCGATATTTTATTAATTGTTTTTAACATCCCCCAGCTGCCAAAGCATTAGCCTGGTCTGGATTAGAAATCCAACGATATTTCCAAAACAGCACCACCTCCACATGGGGAACTATCAGAAACCACACCGAGTAGGATATTTCTGTGCTGCTTGACAGCTCTGTCAAAAGCAACTTCCAACAATTTGACTGTCGCAGTGAGGCTAAGGGCACAGCTGTCGGTCAGATTGCAATTGTGGTCCTATTAGGAAACTGGGCATAGCTGATAAATTTTCCACATTGCCAGGCAGATGTCAGAGTTGGGGCTGGAATGAAGCAGCTTCCCACAGAGGCATGGCGTGCTGTGCAGCACAAGCCTTCAGACCTGTTGTAGGAACGGCATCAGGGCCAGTTATCCTTTACGTATTTTTACTTCATTGTTACCTTTTTCTTGGTATCACATGCAGCAAAGCTAATTGGTTGAAGACTGGTTTCTGTGATTTTGTGCACATGATGATGACGGTGAGGTGAATCATCAACTCGATACTCCTGGCTGAGGATGGTGTGGATACTACATTTTTGAAGTTGCACTGATGTGCAGGGCTGTTCCATTAGTTACATTGGGGATATCTCTGGAACCCTCTCCTCCAGGGAGTTGTGTAACTGACCACGCAGATGGCTTGAAAGGCCTCTGCTTCATCCTCTCCTACAGGCCCTACCAGTCCCGTTCCACTAACACCCTTATCTATCTAACCAAATGCATCCTTACCCTTCACAACCTCCCCTTAGCACTTCCTATGAACAAAAGTGGGTAGCCATAGGTACCCACATGGGTCCAAGCTATGCCTGCCTCTTTGTTGGGTACGTGGAAAAGTCCCTCTTCCAAGCCTACCCTGGCCCTATTCCCCACCTCTTCCTCCATTACATCAATGCCTGTGTCAGTGCCGCCTCGTGCTCCCGCAAGGAGATTGAACGGTTCATCCACTTTACTAACACCTTTCACCCCAACCTGCAGTTCACCTGGACCATCACTGATACCTCTCTCCTTCCTGGACCTCAGTCTCCATCTCTGGTAACCGTCTGTAAACTGATATCTATTTCAAGCCAACCGACTCCCACAGCTACCTCGATGACACCTCAGCTCATCCACCTTCCTGCAAGAATGCTAGGCCATATTCCCAATTCCTTCACCTCCACCACATCTGCTCCCAAGATGAGGCGTTGAACTCCCGGACAATGCAGATGTCTTCATTTTCCATGGACTGCAATTTCACTCTGACAGTGGTCGAAAATGACCCTGACCGCATCTCTTGCATTTGTCACACCTCAGCCCTCACACCCCTTCCAAACAAAGACAAAATTCCTCTTGTCGTCACGTATCACCCCATCATATCCGGATCCAAAACATCATTCTTGGCCACTTCTGCTACCTGCAATCTGACCCCCACGACCAAGGATATATTTCCCTCCCCGTCCTTATCTGCCTTCCAGAAGGACCGTAGTCTCCATGATTCCCTTGTCCACTCCACATTCCCCATTAGTCCCACCACCACTGGGACATTTCCCTGCAACCGCAGGAATTGCTTCACCCACCCTTCCACCTCCCTCATCACCTCCTTCCCAGGCCCCAAGAAAACCTTCCACATTAAATAGGTATTCACCTGTATAACCACTAATGTGGTCTCTTGTATCTGCTTTTTCAGATGTGGCCTCCTCTACATCGTGAAAACCAAAAGGGTGCTTGGAGACTGCTTTGTGGAGCACCTACACTCCCAGCTCACTGACCAACCCCCACCGCTACTAGCCTCATCCCTGCCTCCTCACCATGTCCGTGTTCCCTCTCACCTACCCGCACCTCCCACCTCACTGAACAACCCCTAACCCCTACTTCCCACCTACACTCACGTCACATCAATGAGCTTCATCCCTGCATCCTCGACCTGTCGGTGTTCCCTCCCATCTTCCTGCCTCTCCTTCCTCACTGACCAACACTCGTCACATCTCACGACCTACACGCACCCTTACTGGCTTCAATGCCGCCTCCTTGACTTGACTGTCCTCTCTCCACCTATCTGCTCCACTATCTAACTTCTAATATCTCCTCCCCCTCTCTCTATTTATTTCAGAATCCTCCTCCCCTCCCATATCTCTGAAGAAGGGTCCAGACCTGAAACATTAGCTTTCCTGTTCTTCTGATGGTGCCTGGCCTGCTGTGTTCATCCAAATCCACGCCTTGTTATCTCAGACTTCAGCAGCGACAGTTCCTGCTGCCCCCACCACCATTCATGACTAGTTATGGCATGATAGTTGGTCTGTTGGTCTTGTAATATTTTTGCCCTGTCAGTAATGTGTTAGTTCTGCTGTCTGTAATGCAAGCAGTCGAATGTGGTAGCGACAACGGGTTACCAACAGTTTCAGGCACGCATGGTTCTAACCCCGGCATGTCTTCCTGCACTTGTCACTGAATAATTAATCAGCTTCATGGGAACCGTAGACTGAGGGATTATCCGGGACAAAGAGTCACAGATTCTGGTGGAATACAATTCTGCTTCTGCTGCTGCTGCTGTGGTTTCCATCACCACATGGATGCCCAGTTTTGAGCTGCAATAAGTGCAATGTAATGTCCCCCTGGTTCAGACTGAGTCCCCATCGCCCGTGTCCACAGTGACCTACTATGTTTTCTGATGTGATAACACTTCCATTGTCATTCTTCTGAGGGCCTTTCCATGGTGTCGTGCCTCCAATTTGTCACATTCCTCAAAATCTCCCTTCTAGTAGGGACATCTTTGGGCAGTGCAGTGGCTCAGGGATTAGCACTACTGTTTCACAGCATCTGGGATGTAGGTTTGATTCTACTCTTGGGTGACGGTGTGTGTGGAGTTTGTATATTCTCCCCCGTGTCTGGGTGGACTTACTCAAGGTACTCTGGTTTCCTCCCACAGACCAAAGAAATGCGGGCTAGGTGAATTGACCATGCTCATGCCCATCATGTTGAGGGATGTGTAAATCAGGTGGGTAATAGGGGGATTGGTCTGGATGGGATGCTCTGAACATCGGTGTGGACTTGTTAGGCTGGAGGACATGTTTCCACACTGTAGGAAGGTTTTTAAAGTGAATGTTTCTCTCTCAGATCATGATTAAGAGCTCTGTAGTGTCAATGATGCCAGCGTTATGTCGTTTGGAACTAATGCATTTGTGAACCTTGTGCTGCCATTCACTTCTCAGTGAATGGGGATCCATGTCGGACAGGGTGTTTGGGCAGCTTTGACACACATTTTTGGAATTTATTTGAAAACACAAATTGCTGAAGAAACTAAGCATTTCTTGCAGCATCTGTAGAGTGAAAGCAACGTTAAGCTGTTGGATCCTGTGTAACAAAGTGTGAAGCTGGATGAACAAAGCAGGCCAAGCAGCATCTCAGGAGCACAAAAGCTGACGTTTCGGGCCAGGACCCTTGATGCCTTTTCAAAGGTCCCAGTTTCTCCAGCAACTTTTCTTCTTGTTTCAGATTTCCAGCATGCATGGTTCTTTGTTTTGTTGAAAATTCAGTCAGTGACGATTCATTTCTGGAGAACCTCAGCAGGTCTGGAGCATCTGTGGAGACAGAGAAGCAGAGTTATGGTTTCAAGTCCAGCGATACCCTTCTTCCCAACTGAAACGGGTTGGAAAATTATCTTTTTAATCCCTTGACAGAGGTAGAGGAGGGGTGAAAGAAAACAGAGGGTGTGGGGGTGCAGTGCAAGATACAAAGATGCTTTTAATTGTGGTGAAAGAGAAACAGATGTACAATGGGAGTAAATAAAGGTGTGAATTGGGGAGATGGATTCTTTCTATTGAGTGCAATGTTAACAAGACACAAACAAGACAAGGCCACATCGCCTGCATCACATTGTGTTCACTCTGTCTCTTAATAACTCTGAATATCTTGAACATATATGAACAATCTTATCTATCTGCACACATACGCTGATTAAACAGTATATATGAAATCATTTCTCCTCCATTCCATTTCAAACTACTGAGTTTTGTTAATATTGTCAGTCACCATTCCTTCAGCCAAATTTATTCTGTTTCTTTCTCTGTGTTTTATTTTATGCCGTCTATGAGGAAGAAATTGGCTACTGGGCGATATCACGTTAGTCCTGCCCAGTCTGCACAGCCACTGTCTCCTCTCCCTTACTGTTTCTTAATCAATCACATAGATATTGTCTCTGACCCTTTACTCCCAATAAGCAAAGCAGTTACCAATGTAACGTTTACTTTTGGGATAAGGCCAAAAAATCGGAAAAGAAAAGCTGTATAAACTGCAAAAAAAAAGATGTTTGCAACTTCAGGAGCAAATTATTCAAAGTGTTGTGTTAAAGATAAAATGTTGCCTTGTTAGGGCAGTGAGAGGAAAGTTCGGCAACATCCACATTTTTTGTCTTTCTCCAGGCAGTTGTGGCCAGAGACCGTTTTTAGTTTGGCAGTTGTTGTAGTGGAGCAGGCTTCAATGTAGTTGCAAGCTCTCGAATGGCTCCTCGGAAAACGGTTACATATGGCATTGCATGCAGAAAACACAGCAGAATCATTGAGCCTGTGCAGAGAAAAGCATCACCTTTCTCCTTTATCTCTATCATTGTGAGAGTAATTGGAGATGGGCACTCAGACCGATAGCAGGCAATGTCAGCATCCCACCCAGACCAGGTATTGTTGTTCCATTAAAAGTGTCAGAGTGGAAGGGGTTAACTGGAGCTGTTTGTTCCGTGACTTGAATTAATGTCAGTCTCCATGGATACTAACTGTGTCACTGGAAGATTTCCCTCTTCTGTTAATAAGGGGTTTCTTCCAATGCGTTACCCCACAGTATCCGTGGCTGTGTCATACTCAATACGATTGGGATCAGCAGCTCCAGAGAGAGGGAGAGATCAGAATCTGTGAACAGCAGATTGGGATGATCCAATCATGGATCAGAATCTCAGAACCACACACGGGAATGTGACAACAATGTACCAGAATCTGAGCAGAATATATTGGAATGTTCCAACAATGGACACGAGTTTATCCGATGGCCTTTACTGGTTTCCTATTGATGGGGTATCATTAACATGGCGGATATACGGTGTACTGATGATTATTCAAGTGGGTTACTATCCCATCCTCCCTATTGTTGGTGTTCCTGGTAAGTGTCTCTATCTCTGACCAATCATTTAATCTGTAAAACTTTGTGAACAGCATCTCAATTTCTATGATCTATGTTTGACAAAGATGGAAACTATCGTATTCACTTTCCATAACAACCTCAATTCTTATTCCATGGCTTTTAACACCTTCACTTACAAACACCCGAGGAGGAACAAAAGTGTTCATAACCAGCAATGGCCCATTTTGTCCTGCTCTGATTTATATCACAATATTACCTTTATCACCAATAATATTCCCAGCCTTCACTTCTTATTCAATGCTCTTTCTGAATAAACTAAAATCTTTCCAGTTGCAGTTCTCGTCTGGCCACACTTGCAGCTTTGATTAATAATACTTTGATAAATAATACTTAGATTGTATACATATTCTTATCTCTACTTGGACCTATGCCAGTTGCAAAGTGTGAAGACAATGTTATTCGAAAAAGAGGTGTTCACAGTTTTGTGTCACTGGTTTCAGCATAACTCAACGATGGTCATGAGTGAGTGCCCTGTTCATCATCTCCTAAGTGTAGTCCTCTGATGTATTCACTTGGTGACAGAGGCCATCTCCTTCACCTCACCCCCACTGACGCACTGCTGAGTGGAATGCATTATTTCCGTCTCCACAGAAGAAGATACAGAAAATCATCCAGAATTTCCACAGGACAGTGACTGTGAAAATGAGAAACTGTGGGAGATTCGAAATAAATAAAGAGGAATTGCTCAAAACGAATTGAACTGAAGTTTGGTACTTTGCTCTGGTACGTTCCAGAGTATACAAGTAGGTGGTAATAGAGCTAGTGAAAGAGTTACAGGGTCATACAGCTCTTCAGTCGAACCAGTCCATGTCAAATATAATCCCAAACTATCCTAGTCCCACCCGCCTGGGCTTGGGCAATATCCCTCCAAATGTTTCCTGTTCAGGTACTGATCCAAATGTCAATTAAAAATTAGATCTAAAAGAAATAATTATTGGCCCCATTCAAAATTCTAAAGATTGTGGCATTTCTGGTTCCTGCAGAATGGAAAACTGCTGTTGTAACTCAGATAAAATGTGGAGTTGGAGGGAAAACAAACAAAAAAACAAAAAAGGACAACTTGATTTCCGTTATGAGGAAAATATTGGAATCTTTTATGAGGACTGTAAAATTAGACACTTGGGGGATCATAATACGACTTGGTAGAATCAACTTAGATTCAGGAAAGTGAAGACATCTTTGATAAACCTGTGGAGTTTGTGTTAATTAAAGCATCCGCAAACTGTGGATCTGCGTCCAAATTATCCCCAGAAACGTCTTACATTGCTCCTTCATAGTCTTCCCTGCTGAGGCTGTATTTCTGGTAACATTGGCCAGTTCCTCCCTCGTGTCTTTGTCGTTTCATTCCTCAATTATAATTGTGTCACATCCAAATGTGAGCATACATTTAAACTGAAAGAGGGAGGTTTGAGAGATAAGACATGGAGAAAGGTTGGAGTATTTATTAACTTGATATATGTGATTTGTTAATGAGAGAGAGAGAAAGTGAGAGAGAATATGGATGATGAGATGTCAAAATAGAGAAAACTAGATTATCAACAGAAGTTGATGTACTTTCCTATTTGTTTTGGCAATTCCTGTGTGTTGTGATCCTTTTTCCAGTGAGTGTACGACTGAGTAATATGTATATAATAGTTGAAGCATCCACAAATGAGAACCAGTGGGAGTGGTGTGTTTGAATTTCTAGAATGCTTTGGTATGCTTGCACACAGGTGAATGAATAAAACTGGAGTCCAGGGGTAAGGGAGAATATACCACACAGATTGAGAATTGTTTAGTTGAGACCATACAGACAGTCAAGCCTTTTTTTCAGATTGAACTTTTGGTGCTGTTACTTTAGGTGTATCACATGTATCAGTGTTTGGACCACGGTAATTTGAAAGGCATACAAACAATTTGGATGTAGCCAGCAAGAGCAGACGTCTCATTTTGTAATGATTAAATGGTGGAGGGTTGGGAGGTCTTGTTGCCCAAAACGACCTACATATCCTTGATCATAGGTCACCAAAAATAGTACATATAGGGGTATCAGTAATGAAGGAAATAAAAGTTAAACTGTTCTTCATTGTGAATGATTCAGGTACATAAATAAAGCCATCTTTCTGCAGTTGTAGAGCCTTGATCAAAGAGTATTTAGGATCATTGTGTACAGGCTTGGTCTCCTTTGTTAGGAAAGATCTCCTTGCCACAGGCAGAGTGTAAAAGAGCATCGCCAGTCTAATCCCTGAGATGATGGTAACGTGAGGAAACTGACAGTTTAACCTGTAGCGCTGTGAAAGAATAACAGATAATTCCATTAAAACGTACAGTTGGCAGTGAACACTTACGGCCACAAAACACATTGATATGGTGAGAAATTCCAAAACATACCCATATAAATATATATAAGTTTTACATGTCGGATTACATAGAGCCCCATGTCAATTGAAAGAGCAATGCAGATTCTGAATGAAATCTCCCCACATTAATGTGTAACCCGACACTGAATGTCATGTTGTTCACAATCCCGACACTAGCCATAATACCTTACTTCTAAAGCAGAATGTCATTCGAACCACATTCTGATCTTCACAGAGAACACAAGTTGGAGGATGCAACCTTGACATTTTTAACGAAACATTAGGCTTCCTTTTCTTCTTATGAAGGGTTGAGGCCCGAAATGTCAGCTTTTGTGCTCCGAAGATGCAGTTTGGCCTGCTGTGTTCATCCAGCCCCACGCTCTGTTATCTCAGATTCACCAGCATCTGTACTTCCCATTATCTGTGATTAGGCTTCCCACCTCACTGCTAGAAAACCGCTTTAAAGTACCGCATGTGTACCATGAGCAATGGATGCAAGATGAACAGCATGAAGCAGACTGTGCAGCCCCTGCCCCATTTGCTTGTCGTGTTGGAGCATCAGTTACCTCACTCTGTTTCCCTGTAAGTGACTGGAGGGGCTAAATGGCCTCCTCCTGTTCATACGTCAGGGACTCAAGGGGCTGTACAGCAGGGCCAAGTGCCTCATTGGGCTTCCCCGGGTTCCTGTGTAACAGCTCGACGTGCAAACCAGTGTGACAATGCTGTAAATGATGAGGTTGTTTTGTTCTGGATTCTTTTAAGAGAGGGATTGAACATGAGGCACAAAGCTGTCTTGTTAATAAACGTTGAGTAAACAACTTGAGAGACTTTGGTTTTTTTCACAACATCTGTCAACTATTTCACTAATGTAGCTCTGAATAAATGTAAACAGAAAGGCACCACAGATTTCTGGGGAAGAGAATTTGCGTTTGAAATGCCCTTTTCGAATTTCTTCTCATCCATCTTAGAGAATCAGAAACTCACACAGCGCAGAAACAAACACTTTGGTCCAACCTGTCCACACTGACCAGATACGTAATCCGATCCAAGCCCATTTTCCAGTATTTGGCCGATATCCATCTAAACCCTTCCTATACATTTACCAATCCAGGTTCCCGTCAACTGTGTAAATGCACCCGTCTCCACCACTTCTGGCTGCACTTTCTGTACATACACCACTCTCTGCGTGAAAATGTTGCCCCACGTTCTCTTCAATATCTTTCCCCTCTCACCTTCAACATAGGCACTTTACGTTTTCACTCCTGGGAAACAGATCTTGGCTGTTCAGACTATTCATGCTCCTCATGATTTTATACACCTCTGCAATGTCACCCCTCAGCCTCCAGCACTCCAGGGGAAAAAGCTGCAAACTATTCAGCATCTCTCCAGGAACATGCTTGCCAACCTTTTCTGCTCCTCTCAAGGCAAACAACAACCTTCCTTTTGCAGAGCCAACCAAAATGTGCGCAATAGTCTAAACATGGCCTCATCGAATTCTTGTACAGAAGCAACACGCCATCCCAACTCCTGCACCCAAAGCTCTGACTGATTCGGGCAAGCATCTCAAAACTGTTCTTCAGCATCCTGTCTACCTGCTACTCTACTTTCAAGGAACTAAGCTCCTGTACCCAAGGTCTCTTTATTTGGAAACACTCCCCAGGACCCTAGCATTAGTTGTAAAAGTCCTGTCCTGCTTCACCGGAACAAATGCAAAACCTCTCATTTGTCTAAATCAAACTCCATCAGCCACACCTTGGCCCCTTGGCCCATCTGATCAATGTCCGTTTGCACTCTGAGATAATCTTTACCACTGTCCGTTGCACCACTTTTTATTATCATCTGTAAACTTCCTAACCATGTCTCTGATATTCATATCCAAATTCTTGATATTAATGATGGAAAGCAGTGAACTCAGCACTAATACCTGTGGCACACCACTGGTCACAGGTCTCCAGTCTGGAAAGCAATCCTCTGCCTTCAAGCCAATTTTGAATTCAATTGTCTAGCTCCCCCTGGATCCAATGTGTCCTCCCATTAATGACCTGTCTACCATTTGGAGCATTAATGAACAACTCCCTAAAGCACATATAGACAACATCTGCCACACTGCCTTCATCAATCTTCTTTATCACCTCTTCAAGATAATCAAGTTAGTGAGACATGTTTCCCACCGCACAAAGCCATGTTTACTATCCCTAATCAACGTTTGGCTTTCCAATTGCTTGTAAATCCTATCCCTCAGAATCCCCTCCAACAACTTACCCAGCTCTCATGTCAGCCTCACTGGTCTATGGTTCCCTGGCTTGGCGGGTGATTGTTTCCTTTTCCAGTCCCACTCCTCCACTGGTCACAGCAAATTTTATATGTAACCAGGTTGGTGTTGTGGTCGATTTTATATGTATCAGACTGGGTCAGGGTCGGTGTTAGGAACAAGCCAGGCAGTTTTCTTTAATCTGCTAAAAAGCTACTCAAGCTATGATGGAAAGAAAAATGTCAAACAGTTTCGGTCTGCAAATATGTACATTGGTATTATTCCCTTTCTAAATGTAATGACACACACACACACACACACACACACACACACACACACACACACACACACACACACACACACACCTGTACGGACGTTTGATGACAAACTTAAATCTTAATTTGAACTCACTTTGTCCGCATAATAATTGAAATCATGATAAAAGGAAAAATGTGAGATTGCCCCAAATGTTATTCTGCCTCCAAATTGTTGGCAATGGGATTACTTCCTTTAAAAGTTAGATTTGGCTGAATTCCCTTCGCTTTAGGCAGAGGGAGATTCCATTGAATCCTAGTCATGAATCCTCCACGAGTGGTAAAGATGACTGACAAGTGTTTCGCTCTCATACATTTCAGTGATGAGGAAGAAAGAAAGAGAGAGGGATCAATAGGCCGTTGTTAAATAGAGAAGTTACATTATTTTTCCCTCTCTAAGTTGAATCGCACAGTAATGTTATTCGACCCCCAAACTGGAACATGTGAGTTCTCCTTGAACTTTCACCGAACTTTTTGTTTCCGCCACATTCCCTGCTCCATGTCGGTGCATCATTGCTGCTGCCGTACACAGAGCCATTTCCTCAGCAACAAATGGTCCTACTTGATTTAAATATATGTTTATATGTGCCTGCGTAATTTAAAAAATAAAATGTTTACTGTCTTCACAGTATCTTTGTTAAAATGAATGTGTCTTATTCCGAAATAAACACAGAAATTACTAGAAAAGCTCTCCAGGCCGAGAGCATCTATGAAGAAAAATTAGAGTTAATGTTTCAGGTCGAGTGAACCTTCCTCAGAACCAGTTTTATTTTTTTTAAAAATACTTCCTCAGTTTAATTCTCCCACAGATGAGGAAACATCCATTAGGTATTCAACAGCTACACTCTTTTCAAAATCTTATGTTTGCTACGAAGAACATTTCTCGTTCTCAGGTCTGAGCGGTTAATTCTCCAGAACATAATGCATTCATTCCAGGACGGTCTGTAGAGAGTCATCTGTGAACATCTTCAAACTCAGTTGTGTTTTTTTTTTCAGTTTAAGGCATCGTAACTACACACAGAGCATCAAATGTGTTCTCAGCAATGCCCTGTACAGATGCAGGGAAATATACCTAAGATCGTACCCAGCACCCTTTGCAAGCAACAATATCATTCAATTCACTTTCCAAATCACTTGCGACTTCTTCAGAATAGTATTATCTGATTTATGTACCAGGGCACACAGATCCGTGGGTCGCACCGACCTCTGTGTTCATTCTTCATTCGTATAAATTACTGCAGTTTTATCCTTTCCCCAAAACACAAACTTCTCATAACCCACACTGTACTGTTTTAATTGCAATGCCGAAAGTTTGCTCATTACAATCCACTGTCGACAGTAGATGCTCTGCCTCCACTTGACATCTTATTGGATGACTATGTTGGTGTAGTAACTAATGGAGTACCAATCCCATCAGCCGTTGATCATACCTTAACCGAGTGTCTAAACTGTTGATGACCTCTGATCCCTGAGGAATTCCAATAGTTGCAGCTTCCCAAACTGAAAATAAATCATTCTCTCAACTCTGCATTTCCTCTTAGCTAACCAGGACTCCTGATGTAGCAGCTGAGAAAGGTTGCAGGGCCTCTCCTGTGGTGGGCAGCTGGTTGTCCAGGTGTTTCTGAAACCAGCAACACACCGTTAGGGCGATTTATTGTCAGATCATCAGATAGAAGTTGTACTGTCAATGATTCTGATCCTTGAGCGTTTAAAAAACAAGCACAGAACATAGGCTGACATTTGAGTAGAATACTGTAAGGTCAAAAATACTGTCTTTCAGATGCAGCAATAAATCTAGTCTGCCCTCTCAGTCAGGTGCTCAATTTTCCCCGGAAATGTATTGAGGAAGAGGGAAGATTTCCCATCAGCCTGGTGAACATTTGTCCCCTTAACAACACCACGAATGCAGATAACCTTAATGATAAATTTCATTCTTGGCTGTGGGTGCTGTGTGGAAAAATTGCCACAATTGGTACCCAATAAAATAAAATAAAATGTCTTTGACGAGTGACCTACCTGACGTTTGCAAAGCCATAAGGGGCACAGAAGTGGAAAGAATCAAGGTCTTTTCCCCGGGGCGAAAGAGTCCAAAACGAGAGGGCTCAGCTTGAAGCAGAGAGGGGAAAGGTTTAAAATTGATTTAATTGGCAACATTTTCATGCAGACGGTGATGTGTTTATGGAATGAGCTGCATGAGGAAGTGGTGGAAGCTGGTACAATTACAACATTTAAAAGGCATCAGGATGGGTATATGTTTCAGAAGGGTTTGGAGAGTTATGGACCAAATGTTGGCAAATGGGCCCAGATTTATTTAGGATATCTGGATGGCATGGACGATCTGAAATGAAGGGTCTGTTTGCACGCTGTATATCTCTGTGTCTCTTTGACTCTATGTCCCAGTACTTCATTTTAGTCCTCTGTGACTCCTGAGAGAGGAAGAATGATCTCCTATCTCATTGTAACAACCACAACTATTTGAATGGAGATTTCTTTTCCCTCTGTAACAGCCTTGAAGGCTGGAGTGAGAGAACAACACACAGGATAGGAACTGCAGTTGGCCAATTGGACCCTTGAGCCTGCTGCTCAATTTAGATTGATCATGGCTGATTTGTTTGTGGCTGAAAACCCCTTTCCTGTTTATTCCCAATAATGGACTCTCTTGTCCATGAATGGTCAACTGATCTCCGCCTTGAATATCTTCAAGAGCCCAGTCTTCACTGTTCCCTCGCGGTGAGAACACAACAGACAGCACAATATTAAAGAGAATGAAATATTCTTATCTCAATCTTAATTGGCAGACTCCTTAAAGTGTGTTACCTCCTCTTCAAAGAGCACAACAAATAGGAGCAGATGTAGGCCATTCATCCCCTCAAACCTATTCCCTATTCCGATTGACTCTGTTCAGTAAAGTATTTATCAGTCTCAGCCATCGCTGCTCTCTTGGGAAAATATTCCCAACACCTTCGGACCTGACAGTGTAAGAAATTGGAGCAGAATTAACCATTTAGCTCGTCAAGTCTGCTCTGCTGTTCAATTATGCTTATCATGTTTGTCAAAACAATTCTCTTGCCTTCACACCATAACCCTCGATCTGCTTATTGATCAAAACTCATCTATCTCAGTCTTAAAGACATGGCTGTGTGTGTGTGTGTGTGTGTGTGTGTGTGTGTGTGTGTGTGTTGGAGGATTGTCTATCAGACTGGAAGCCTGTGACCAGTGGTGATCCACAGGGATCGGTGCGGGATTTACTTTTGTTTGTCTTTTAATAAATGATTTACATGAAAATTATAGAAGGCATGGTTAGCAAGTTTACAGAGGACACAGATTATTTGAACATAGACAAGGAAAGTATCTTAGATTACAAAGTGATTTTGAATAATTGGCTGAATGAATCATAAAGCTGTACAGTCTGGGAACAAAACATTTGGTGCATCATGTCCATGCTGACCAGGTATCCGAAATTAATCTCATCCCAATTGCCTGCATTTGGCGGAAATTCCTCTGGACCCTTCCAATTCATATACCCGTCCAGTTACCTTTAAAATGTTTTCACCAGCTACCTGCACTTCGTCTGGCAGTTCATTCCATATGATTTTTTTTAATCGTTCCCCTCACACCTTCAACCTGTGCCATCTAATTTTTTACTCCCCATACTCTGGGAAAAAGACCTTGACTATTGACACTATCCATGCCCTTCATAATTTTATAAACATATACAAAGTGCAAATTTGGCTCCAATCAACACAAATGGCTGTGCTTTCTGTTATCCCGGGCTGAAATTCTGAAATTCAACACTGATACCACTTCCTTCTCGATCAAGTCACAATTTTGGAAAAATTTCAACCAACTTGTTCAAACATATTATGAATTTGAATCTCAACCTTCATGCCCAGAGGTGTGGATATTACCACTGCACTGCAACATTTCCTGATTCTGCAACGTTATTCTTCTGTAAAAATGCTCATCAACCTGTTCTGACAGGCTGTGACACACCTCTGTGACTGGCAGGACTTGAATCCAGAACTTCTGGTCCAGAGCTAGTGATATACCACAGTTTCAGCGATGGGAATGGAAATCCAGATCTCTGGCAAAGAGGCATTAGCGTCACCACTACACAAGACCCAAATCATGCCCAGATTCTGAGTCACATTTTGCACTCCAGCTATGAACTGAGTTTGGATTTATCAAATTCTGGTTAACTTTACTGAATTACACAGGGAAGATTTTTCAGTGTTCAACAAACGCAAGGTACTTGCCTCAACTACAGGATGTTGAGTGCATGTGCTCTGCCACTGGGATAAGTTATTAACATCTTTAATTGCTTGGCCATGATTTTCAGCTTAAATGACGATTATCTGTAGACTGCATCATTATGGAAATAAATCCTGCAGGCATACTCTGCACTATGAAAATTCTCAAATAGATGTTATTACTGAACACCAGAGATGACAAAAGACCATAAGTTCAGGCCCCGAAAGAAAGACCGTACTGAAGGTCATTATTTCCCACCTCAAACGTGCGACTGCACTCCTCATAAAACCATTAAATGTTACAAAGCAAAACATTATATTCCAGCGTCTCCTCACCACTGGCTAGTCTGCAATCTACCCCCACCCCTCCACCTGCCCGCACAAGGCAAACCAAGGACGGGGTCTTTGCAAAAATAAAGGCCAGAGTTTGTAGGCCTTCTGGAGATGGGAGGGTCTTTCAAAACATGTCTGGGTTGTGTTGGGAGCAGGGAATATCACTCACTGGGCTGTGGGGTGGCAGATTGTGTTCAATTTGCATGAATGTCAAACATTGTTTTTGGAAAACCAAACAAAGCAGGACTTACACAATTTAAATTAAGCCCTTTGGTAGTGTTGCAGAACCGAGACTAGACTGTCAGGTACAGTTCTGTGAAGTCTGTGTCACATATGGACAGGGTGGGTAAGAAGGTTTTTAGTTCGCTGACTTCATCGTTCAGACCTTTGAGTGTAGGAGTTGGGATGTCATTTTCAGATTACACAGGATGTTGGTGAGGCATTTTCTGAAATACTGTGTCCAGTTCTGGTCGTACTGTTATAGGAAGGATAATATTAATCTGGAGAGGGATCAGCAGAGATTTATCGGGATGTCGCTGAGAATGGGATTGTTTGAGTTATAAGGAGAGGCTGGATAATCTGGTCCGTTCCCCTCTTTGCGAAGGAGTTTGAGGGGTGACCTGATCGAGGCTTATTAATCATGAAGGGTACAGATAACTTGAATATTAGGTATATTTTTCCAAAGGGGGAGAATTTCAAGACAATGGGGATATTTCAAAGTTTTAGGAACAATTTTTTTTACAAAAAGAGGGGCAATTACTTTACAGAGAATTGATCGTGTACTCAATGAACTTCCGAAAAAATGGTGCAAGTAGGTATAGTAACAAAGTTTAAAAGACATTTCAATCAGTACATGAAGAAGAAATCAGTTTGGATGGCGTTGTGAGCCGCTGCCCTCCTTGGCCCTCTCTGAATAAATCCCTGATGGTTCCCATCCTCTGGGGCTGCCTGTGCAGTGGCGTGTGGAGGCCAGCAGAGGGTGGCATTGCATCACATCAAACAGCACAGAGACTGCCAGCCCTGCCCCACACAGAGACACACAGATACACACACAAATACACCGATACTTACACACATAAGGGGAGCCTATCAGATTTCTCTGGCTCTGTGGTTTGTCAATATTTCATTCCTTCCATCTGGTGTGTGTCAGGATTTCTGTTATTCCGTGGACAGCATTTCATTATTTGAGTCACTCCACGAGAGTACATCAGTATTTGCTCACTCCAGTGAGTGTGACAGTATTTCAGTTGTTCCATGGGGACTGTGACTCTGTGAGATTTTCAATGCTTGATTCTTGAAGATGTAAGGACAAGTTGGGAGACTCGTAAATATTACAGGTTAGTTTCAGTATCTGAGCTGTCTGAAGGAGGAGGTGCAGGAGCGAGACTCTGTGCTCCCTTCCTGGGAGCTGGTGGAGACGATGTGTTGTGAGCCCACCCTCCTGCCCACCGAGACCGTGGGGATTCCATTTGTACCAGCTCGATATAAAAGTGAGATGGCATCAGGGGCACGGTTTCTAAGCTGTGCCAGGTGGGAATGGAACTGACAGGGTTAAAGTGAGAATTGCCCTTCACTGAACATTGCTCCTTACTCGGTCGGTGGGACGTGTATATTTTGAAATCTCCACACGGGTCGTCCTGGTTCTCTCCGGCTCTTTCCAGGGCCCTCCCCATGTGGCGGGGGAAGGTGGGTGAGAGAACTGATGTGGGGAACATCATCGCCCTGCTTGGCCCTTTCTGTCCAATTCCGGGCTGTTCCTCCTGGAATGAGGGAAAGGGAGGGAGGGAATGAAGGTGAATGTGCATGGCCCTGCTGTTAGTGATGGTGTAGGTGAGGGGGAAGTGGTGAGGAATCCGGATTGAATCAGTTGGCAATGTTGGATCCATGCAGTGTTTTCAGTTTTGGGGACTAGCGGAGGGGTGTGTGTGTGTGTGTGAGAGAGAGAGAGAGTGAGAGAGAGACAGAGGCAGAGAGAGAGAGAGAGAGAGAGAGCGAGAGAGACAGAGATGGAGCAGAGAGAATACGGTGATACTTATCCTGACGGAGTGGGGAAGGTTATTGCTGCTTGTCCTGTGTTGCTGGACATTTCTTCAGACTGCAGGCACTGCACTGAGCTGCGTGGTGAGCTCAGGCCATGCTCGGTGGGTCTGGTGGTGTGGTTTCCTCTGCTAAAAGAATGGCCCTCCTTTGCACTCGCCCATGGAACAGGATCTCCGTGTCCCTTTCGATCAATCTTGGTGCAATTGCCCCTTATCTGCCAGGCTCTGGGTATACCGTGCAGGATGGCTCCAAACTAAGAATGTTCAAATGTGTGCCCATTGGCCTTTTAAAGATGGCACCTGCACCACGGATGGAATACCTGGGCGATCCAGGCAATGGGATCTATTACCAGCCATGATGGGTGGGAGAGTCAGGCTGGCATTGAATGAGAGGAGTGGCATGTGCTGGGTGAGGGAGAAAATGAGGGGAGTTTGATAAGATAGCATCAGAAAACTAGCTCGGTCTCCTGCAGACTATCCCTCTGTCACACTCAATTGAAATGTCACTGAGACAAATTATTGTTAGATTCAGCCCAATGAGTCAAAGGCTGTGCTCACCACACTGTCTGTTACAAATGCAGAACAAATGCTCATTCAAAACTCTTCATCATCTGAACTCACATCTATATCTTATTCACACATCATTCCTGAAACACTGACCCATGTTGCAAGATGCTAACAAAATGTCTACACGTCAGCATTCTAAAACTTGTGAGCACATCCTTCCATGACACAGTCTCTCAATCTCCCCGTCTCTGTCTAGAAATCCAACCCATCCCATTTGTTCGTATTTAAACTGATTCCCCACCATCTCCCGCTGGCAGTGATTTTCACATCCATGGCACCCCTTGTCATGGCACATTGGAGATATAGAGCTGTAAATGGATGGGAGCCCCACATCCTGTTACTTCCAGCATGGGCTGCAAGTTTCCCCAGGCTGGGCAACGATTTCACACAGCATTACTGAGCACTGCACTGGGGTGATCTGTACAGATCTACACGCTGGGAGGGTAACTGCTCCGGGTTTACAGATCAGTTCAGTGGTGTTCACTTCACAGCCCCCCGCGCTGGAGAGATGCCTGGTCTGGGTTTATAGATCAATGCACTGGTGGGGTCTGCACAGCTCCCCGTGCTGGATTGGTATCTATTTGACTGGTGAGGCCTGCACAGTGCCCCACTCTGGACAGATTGCCGGGTTGCATTGAGCAGGACACTAGCCTGGTCTGTACAGTGCTCCATGCTGAACAGATATTCCATCTGGGTATGCGGTGTCTGGGCTGGTTTTGTGAGGTGGATTGAGAATGTGAGATAGCTGACCACTTCAGCTGATCTGGCACTGCCTTTAATTTGTGTTTGCCAGTTGTGTTGAGTTTGTGGAGAGATTTCCACCGCGAGGCCAAGTGGGTCTCACTCAAACTGATGAACTGAAGGGCCTTCGTGATGTGGGTCTTTATGATTTCATCACATTCTGTAACCGACATTCCCCGGAACATTCTGTATCCGACTTTCCCCGGAACATTCTGTAAAGAACATTATTGGTGAATGGTTGGATGTCAGTTAATTGAGCAAAAGATAAGATCCTGAGGGAAATGATCCTGTTCCAGGGAGAAGGAGATACTGTTTCAAAATCCCCACAGGGAGTTAAAGGGTGAATACATTTTCCCTGTGTTCATGTTTTTTTCACAACTGAAAATTGACCACAATTTAGACGAACAGACAGAATTTTTTTATACTCTGTTTGTCTTCGAGGAACTGGGGAAGAATCCTTCAGGAATACAACGCCTTCACCCTCTGTATCAGGAACTGTGAAGAAGTGACCTGTGACTGCGCAGGTGGGAATGTTCCAGAAAACATCCGTTCTTATGGATGTGTGTCTGCGTGTTTCGGGTGGGAGTGCTTCTTGTGTTTCACATTGCGTTTTTCGCAAACAAAATTGAGAAATGACTATTTGTTATTTGAGCTTTTTTCTTCCCCAATAGATCATTGACACATTTGAAAATGCCACTGGGTCCTCAATCAAACCGGTAACTTTGCCTCCAGGCTGATATGTATTTTATTTGTTTTCCTTCCTCACAGTTAACGTGGTGACGATCTATGTCCTGCTTAATAAAGATTGTGGATTGTCTCCTTGTGTCAGACGTTACCTGGGGGCCGTGGCAGTGGCGGATCTACTGGTCATTATCCTCGACCTGATATTGAGACACATTCCCATTGTTTATCGGGAACAGTTTTATTCCCTGTTCTCCAACCCTGTGTGTAATATCCACGCCGCCCTGCTTTATGCAGCCACTGACTGTTCTGTCTGGTTCACCATCACTTTCACCTTTGATCGATTTGTGGCCATTTCTTGCCAGAAGCTGAAAAGTAAATATTGCAGTGAGAAAACGGCGGCTGTGGTTCTGGGAACAGTGACTGTGCTGAGCTGTTTAAAGAACATTTTCTGGTATTTCATGTTCACAGCTCGCTATTGGCTGCAGAACACCCCCCTGGTTTTGTTGGCAAACAATCAATGTTCAATCATCTCGTGCCTGGGTCACAATCGAGTTCCTCCACCACATTCTAACTCCGGCTCTCCCATTTCTCCTGATTCTGCTGCTCAATGTTTTCACCGTCAGACACATTTTAGTGACCAGCAGAGCCCGCAGGAGACTCCGGGCTCACACCAATGGGGACGGTCAGTGTGACACAGAAATGAGAAATCGAAAAAAATCCATCATTTTACTGTTTGTGATCTCGGCCAATTTCATCCTGTTATGGTCAACGTTAATGCTATTTGCTATGTGGTTCCGGATGTGGAATATTGGGTATGACTCTGTGTATCTGGATTGGTTTGTGCGGGAACTGGGCTTCATGCTGCAGCTCCTCAGTTGCTGCACAAACACCGCGATTTATGCCGTGACCCAGACTAAGTTCAGGCAGCAGCTGAAGAATGTGCTGAAATATCCCTTTACCCAAATACAACCATCAGTCAAATTCACTCACTAAACATATGAAATCCATCCAGGATTTTCTCGTATTCATAACAAAGGAAGTGCCAAGCAAACCATATTTTGTTTTTTATTTGTTGAAGAAACTAAACTGGAGAGAGGCAGACTCTGCCCTACGTTTGGCCCCTCAGGGAAGGGAAGGCCACAGGTGCCGAGCTCAGGAGATGGGTTTAAGACACTCTTTCTTTGTTTTCACCTCTGGTGACACAGATGCCAACCTTTCAATTTATATCTGCCTCCCACCCATTCTCCCATCACACTGGAAACTTCCACCTTTCCTTTTATCTCCTCGCGTGACCTCCCTCTCATTTTCTCACTCGCTTTCAGTGTCCCTGTCACTATTCCTCTCATTCAAGCTTCCTCCCTCCTGCGATCTCTATCTATTTAGCACCTTCCCTTTCCTCACAAATTCATCACTGTCTCCAAAACTCTCTTCCTCTGACCTTCCTTACTATCCTTCCTCTATTATTTTTCCGTCATTCTGCCTCTCTCAATCTCTCTCCATTTCTCTTCCTCGCTCCCCTTTTATTCGGATTTTATATCTTTCTCTCCTCTTCCATTCCACTCTGTCCATTCTTGCTTCCTTTAGATTTATTTTTCTTTTCCCTCAGTCCCTCTCTCTGCCCATCAGTCACAATGACACTCTCCTCACAGCCTGTGGGTTAGGAAATCTGTTCTGCCATCTCGATGGTGTTTCTTCAGGAGAACAGGCTCCTGCGTGGGAAGGACAAAGCCTTGAGATCTAGTCCACTCATTCACAGGCTCCGAGTCTTGTACCCTACATCCCCCAGTAAATCACAGCTTGTTTACACATCATGGACAATGGAAGGTCCTATTACTCAGTGCTGCTGGATGGAGGCGTTTAGCCTGAATGATGCTGCACTTTGAACGACAGGAGAGGAGCTGACCAGACAGTAGACCCTGCCCAGCTGGATTCGGCGATCAGAAGGTGGTCTTTTATTGATCGAGATGGTAAACTTTGTGAGCAAAATAGGATGCTTTAACAGGTCAGATAGGGGCCTGAGACAACTGGAAAGGGGCCTACAGAGGACATGAAGAAATGTCCAGTTTCATTGCCCACTCTGAGTTCCCCTTGAGAAAGTGATGGTGAGACGTCTTCTTGAACTACTGCAGTCCATGCAGATTCCAAGAGGCCATAGTCTGCATTGGGTCCACAGGCCATTCCTCGGAGAAAGGTGTGGATTGTAGGCCATTGGGCTTTACTCAGGAAACAGGCCATTGGCTCAGAAATACAGTGGGGGGTATGGCAGCAGGCCATTGGCTCAGAAACACAGTGGGGGTGATATGGCAGCAGGCCATTGATCAGGAGCAGTGTGGAAGATGCCCATGGATTGTTTCTGGGAAAAAGTGTGTATTTGAGACACCTGCCATTGCTCGGGGAGAAGTGTGGGAGTGGGACTACTGCCCATTGCTCAGGGCACTGAGTGGCGCAGGGAGCACAGAGCTTTGCTAGGGAACAGAGTGGGCATATATTCATGGCCATTGCTTGGGGAGCAGTGCGAGATAGGACCCGGGGATACCTTGGGGACCAAAGTGGTTGTGGGGACCACTGGCCCTTGCTAGGTTTACAGAGTGGTGATGTGTCCACAGGCCATTGCTAGGGAGCAGACTGGGGAGAAGATAACTCCCCTTTGCTAGGGGAACAGAATGGTGGTGGGGATACTTCCCGGAACTAGGGGAACAGAGGGGGAGTAGGACCACAGGGCACTGATATGGAACAGGCTGTGTGTGTGACTGTAGGCTGTTGTTGGGAATCGGAGTGTGGGTGGGACTGGAGAATGCTGCCAGGGGAATAGAGCATGTGTGCATTCAGGGGCTTTCACTTCAAAACACATTGAAGATAGAACCACTGGCCATTGTTAGAGGAACAGTGTGGGAGTGGGGTCGCAGGTTGTGGATAGGGAATCATTGAAGGTGCGTACACTGACCATTCTAGGGACACAGAGTGCGGTTGTGTGCACGGCCATTGCTATGGAAAGAGAGTATTCCAGCAGCCGCAGACCATTGCGAGATGAACATTGTGGCAATGAGACTGCAGGGTATTGCTAGGCGCGGGGAGGGAGGGTGGGGAAGAAGCGGTTGTGGGACAACAGGCCACTGTTGGGGAAACACCGGCCGTTACTAGGACAGGAATAGAGACAGGGACGCTTGCCTTTGCTGGGGAACAGAGTGAAGGCATAATCTCTGGGCATTGCTTGAAGCAATAGTGGGGGTGATCAATGCCCTTCACTTAGGCTACAGTGTGGAGATGGGCCACAGGCTGTTGCCAGGGAAACAATATTGGAGTCAGACAATAGGCCTTTGCTAGAAAAATGTGTGTGTGTGTGTGGGTTTATAGGCCAATCCAAGGGGACCAGATTGATTATGGGGCACCAGGCCCTTGTTAACAGAACAGAGTGGGGTGGATCAGCATGCCATTGCTAGCGGCTCAGCAAGAGAGTAGAATCACAGGCCCTTGTTGGGGAACAAGTTGAGGCTGGGGCCAGATGCCACTGCTATGGGAAAAGAGTTGCTGAGGACCTACAGGGTATTGTTAAGGGGAACAGAGCAGGGATGGGGCAGTTAGCCATTGTCAGGGGAAAGGAGTGAGACCTGATGCCACAGACCATTGCTCGTGGAAACACATGTCGGGGAGGCCACGTGCATTTGCCAGGGCAACTGAGTCAGAGTGGGATCACAGGTTTGCCAGGGAAAACCTGTGGAGCGGTACAGCATGCTGTAGCTTGGAGAGCAGACTTGGGATAGTGCAGCAGGGTGCTGCTCAGGAGCAGCTTGGGTATGTGACAACTGGCAGGTGCTAAGGGAACAGAGTGAAGGTGGGACCACAGGTCCTCATTGGGGGATCAGTGTGGGGTTGGGGGCAAAGGTAGTTGCTTGAGGAATAGAGTGAGCGTGGATCCACACGCTGTTGCAAGGGGAACAGAATGGGATTGAGGATGCAGGCATAGCTAGGGAACAAATTGGTGACTGGGACACAGTCTGTTGTTAAAGTAAGCTGGGGGTATTGCAGTAGATCATTACTTGGGGGTCAGTGTGTTGGTTGGGTCGGGTGCCCATTGTTAGCTGAGGCTGAATATCATTATTTGGGAAGCATATTCGGAGTGGGACTACAGATTGTTGGTAGGGAAACAGTGTAGGGTGAGGCCAGAGGACATTGCGAGGGTACAAGTCTCTGTGTGGCAGGCCATTGTTAATGAACAGAGCTGGGGTTGGTCCATTGGCCTTTGCTGCATGTGTGTTGGCTTGCTGGCAGTTACTCACACAGCTGTGACAGGGGAGGGGCAGCAGATTGTTGTCAGGGGCACAGAGTGTGAGCAGGACCATGGCCATTGCTAGGGCAGTAGAGTGGGGTTCAGGCAGCAGGCATTGCTAGGAAATAATGTGGGATTGGACCTCGGGTTGGTGCTAAGGCAATAGAGTGGGATACGGGGGTAATGGAGCCAGAGGCAGTTTCTAGGATAACAGAGTGGGTATGGGAAGGGAGACTGTTGTTCAGGAATAGGATGGGAGTGAAACTGGAGTTTGTTTCTCAGAAAACAGCCCAGGAATAGGAATTGAGACAGATTTTTTGTGAACAGAATGGGAGTGAAACTGGAGAGTGTTTCTCAGGGAACAGAGGACAGAAAGGATGAGAGTCAATTTTCAGATAAATCCAATGAGAGCACTCTTGGAAACTGTTGTCATGTTGGCAGTGTGAGATATGGACAGGGGACTTTTGTCATGGGAAAAGAGTGAGAATGGGGCGATAGGGAGTTGCTGGTGAACAGAGTGCGAACAGCTTCAGGACCCAGCAACAGGGAATGGGCCAGAAGCTGTTGTGACAATCAATCCCATAATTTTCAGATTCCTTATTTCCACTTCACAATTTACTTTCTGACTTATCTTTACCAGTCAAATTTTTAATTTATAAAATCTCAGATTTATGTGACTGGACACCTGCTGGAGATCCAAATATCCTTGTGTCTCTCTCTGTCCCTTAATCAGTATGAGTGTGTGTGTATATCTATTTCTCTCTCCTCTCCCTCTCCCAAAATATTTGTAAGTTACCACATACATATGCTAGCTTTTTTGTTTGTTCATGGTGCCCATTTCCTACCCCAAACATGTGTACAATCACAGCAAGACATCCTCACATTCTTAGCCCTGGTGTTAAGTGGAAACTGTTGTCCTTCAGTTATCCTTCCAAATTTGGCAAAGCCACAGTAAATTTCTGTGATTTGTGTACAAGGACCCAGACACAATGGGTATTAATAAACAGGACAGTAAATTTTTTTTGGACCACGGATACAGGGCCCTGATCTCTCTCACTTCGCACACATGAACACAGAGACAGAGGGAGAGAGAGAGAGAGACACACAAACACACACACACACACACACACACACACACACACACACACACACACACACGCACACACACACAGAGTGTGAGAGACAGAGAGAGAGAGAGAGCGAGAGAGAGAGAGGGAGAGAGAGAGAGAGAGAGAGAGAGAGAGAAAGCAGGAGCCCGAGGTAAATGGAGACAGTGGAGAGCAGATAGAGAGAGTTACTGAGTTCCACAATGCAGAGATGCCCTTTAGCCCATCGTGTCTGTACTTGGCATCAATTTGATTCTGAGGTATCAAACCCTGTGTTCTACATTTCACAGGGGGCAGAGTGAGAGAGAGTAACTGGTAAGCCTATAAATGTAGTACTGTGCAGATTCGGACCTCGCCCTTACGTGACACTTCCTTAAGCAGCAGCAGCAACCCAGACGTGTGGAGGGACACAGTAACTGGTAAGCCTGTAAATCTAACGCCATGCAGGTGCAGGTTTACGCTTTTCTCAACACTTCCTTGAAGCAGCAGCAGCGGTGTCCAGGAGGCAGGGAGGGATTGCAGTAATCCAGTCAATCATAAATCTAGTACTGTGCAGATTTGGGCCTAGTCTTTACAGGGCACTTTGTCGCAGGAGCGGCTGGGAGGTGGGGAAGGACACAGTAACCCAACAGCCTGTGAATCTAGCATGTTAGAGATTTGGGCCTTGTCTTTCCTGGGCACTTAGGTTGGAGCAGCATTAGGAAGGTGAGAACATAATAACAGGCATTTCAATAAATCTAGCGCTGTGCAGATTTGGGCCTAGCCTTTACAGAACACAGATTGCAGCAGCAGCTGGGAAGTGGGGACAGTTACAGTGAGCCTATTAATATAATGCCATGTGGATTTGAGTTTAGACTCAACAGGGCACTTTGCTTGGATCTGCAGCCGGGATGCGGGGAGGGACACAGTAGCTAACAAGACTAGCGGCCAGGAAGTAGGGACATATACACCAATGAGCCTATGAATCGAGCGCCATGCGTATATAGTCCTACTCTTTACAGAGCACTGAGCTTGGAGCAACAGTCAGAAGGTGAGAACACAGTAACTAGTAATCAAATAAATCGTGTGCCGTGTAGATTCTGACCTAGCCTTAACGTGCACTTCCTTGGAATCAACAGCAGCATCTGGAAGGTGGGGAGGGACACACTGACACAGACAGCCTGTAAATCTAGTGCCATGCGGATTTGGGCCGAGGCTTTACCGGACACTTAACTTGGAGCAGCAGCTGGAAGATGGGGAGGACCACAGTAACTGGGAAGTCTATAAATTTAGCATCTTGCAGATTCAGAACTAGTCTTGACAATACACTGCAACTGGAGTAGTTCCCACGGAGGGGCACAGTAACCAGAGAGCCAATAAATCTAGTGACATGTGGATTCAGGCCTAGTCTTTGCTGGGCACTACCCTGAAGCACTGCAGTAGCAGGGGGCGGGGGTGAAAGGTGGGACACAGTAATTGGTAAGTCAATATATACAGCAGGCCTATGCTTTACAGGGCGTTGTCTTGGAGAAGTGGCCAGGAAGTGGTGAGAGACACAGTAACTGGAAAGCCTGTAAACCAAGCCGTTGGCAGGTTAAGGATTAATCGTTACCAGGCACTTTCAAGAAGCAGCAGCAGCGACCAGGAGGTAGAATGAGACACAATAACCCAGTCAGCCTATAAAACTAGCATCATGCAGATTGGTCCTACTCATTACAATGCACTTAGATTGCAGCAGCAGCTGGGAAGCAGGGACAGTTACCAGTCAGCAGATGATTGTAATGCCATGTGAATTCAGGTCTACTCTTTACAGGGCACTTAGGCTTAGAGTGGCAGCCAGGAGGTAGGGAGGACCACATTAACTGGCTAGCCTATGAATCTGACGTTTCGGGCCGAGACCCTTCATCAGAGAGGGGAATGGGGAGAGGTTCTGAAATAAATAGGGAAAGAGGGGAAGGCAGACCGAAGATGGATAGAAAAGAAGATAGGTGGGGAGGTAGGGAGGGGATAGGTCAGTCCAGGGAGGACGGATAGGTCAAGGATGTGGGATGAGAGTACCTGGTTGGCTATAGGACGTGGTCGAACAGTTCAAGGCTGAAGAGATTACAAGAGAGTTGCAGTGGGAGAGAGATTCGCTGAGATTGGTCTGGATGGAGGAGGGTAACTTCTTCAGGTTAGGCATCCCAGGAAGGGGCTTCGCAGTGAGGTTAAAATTGTAATCAGAGATAATGGGAACTGCAGATGCTGGAGAATCCAAGATAACAAAGTGTGCAGCTGGATGAACACAGCAGGCCAAGCAGCATCTCAGGAGCACAAAAGCTGACGTTTCAGGCCATACCCTTCATCAGAGATGGGGATGGGGAGAGAGTTCTGAAATAAATAGGGAAAGAGGGGGAGGCGGACCAAAAATGGATAGAAAAGAAGACAGGTGGAGAGGAGAGTTAGGTGGCGGGGTAGGGAGGGGATAGGTCAGTCCAGGGAGGACGGACAGGTCAAGGAGATGGGATGAGGGTACCTGGTTTGCTTTAGGACTTGGTCAAACAGTTTCAAGGCTGAAGAGATTACAAGAGAGTTACAGTGGGAGAGAGATTCCCTGAGGTTGGTCCAGAGCATCTAGCAGATTCAGGCCAGCTATTTACACATGCACTTAGCCTGGAGCAGCGGCGGCGAGGTCGCACACAGTTACCAGCAAACCTACGAATCTAATGCGATGCGAATTTGACCTTGTTTTTACAGGACACTTTCATGGCAAGGCAGTTTGGAGGTTGGGACGGATGTAGTAGCTGGTAAGCCCCTAAACTTAGCTCCTTGTGGATTCAGACCTAGTCTTTACACAGCACTCCAGTGAAACAGCAGCAGCAGCGGCAGCCAGGTATGGGGTCGAACACATTAACCGGTAAGTTGATTAAGCTTGTGCCATGTGGAAGCAGGCCGAGTCCTTCCAATGCATTTAGCTTGGAGCAGCAGAAAGGAAGCAGGGACAATTATCAGTGAGCATATGAATGTCATGCATTGCAGATTGAGGCCTAATTTTTACAGAGCACTTACCTTGGAGCAGCGCCCGGATGGTGGGAAGGCTACAGTAACTGGTAAGACTGTAAATCAAGCACTGTGCAGATACAGGCCTATACTTTACAGGATACTCCATTGGACCAGAAGGAGCAGCAGTGAAGCAGGGAGTGACACAATACCTAGTAAACCAATAAATCTTCTGTAGTGCAGATTCAAGCCAAGTTATTACAGGGTGCTTAGCATGAAAACGCAGCCAGCAGAGAGGGAGTACAGCAAATGTTAAGCCCACACATCGACCATGATAAAGTTTAAGGTCTAGTCTTTACAGGGTACTTCATTGGAACAGAAGGTGAGGACAGACACAGAAACATAAGAACTAGGAGCAGGAGTTGGTCATCTGGTCCCTCGAGCCTGCCCCGCCTTTAATAAAATCATGGCTGATCTTTGAGACTCAGCTCCACTTACTCTCCCACTCACCATCGTCCTCAATTCCTTCACTGTTCAAAAACTTTCCTAGCCTTGCCTTAACAATTTTCAGTGCGGTAGCTTCAAATGCTTCACTGGGCAGGCAATTCCACAGATTCACAACCCTTTGGGTGAAGAAGTTCCTCCTGACCTCAGTCCTACATCTGCTTCCCTTCATTTTGAGGCAATGCCTTCTAGTACTGGTTTCACCTGCTGGCGGAAACAACCTCCCTGTCTCAACATTATCTATTTCCTTCATAATCTGATATGTTTCTATAAGATCTCCCCTCATTCTTCTGAATTCCAATGAGTATAATCCCAGTCGACTCAGTCTCTCTTCATAATCCAACCCTCTCAACTCTGGAATCAACCGAGGCTATCTCCTCGCCACCCCGTCCAGTGCTAGTATATCCCTTCTCAAGTAAGGAGACCAAAACTGTACACAGTACTCCAGGTGTGGCCTCACCAGGACCCTATACAGCTGCAGCATAGCCTCCCTGTTTTTAAACTCCATCCCTCAAGCACTGACGAGCAAAATTCCATGTGCCTTTTTAATTACCTGCTGGACCTGCAATCCCACCTTCAGCGATTCATGCACAAGGACACCCCAAGTCCCTCTGCACAGCAGTGTGCTGCAAATTTTTACCATTTATAACATCGTCCATTTTGCTGTTATTCCTACCAAAATGGGTGACCTCACACTTATCAACATTGTACCTCATCTGCCAAACCTTTGCCCACTCACTTAGACTATCTATATCCCTCTGCAAACTTTCAGTGTCTTGTGCACACTTTGCTCTACCACTCACTTGAGTTTCATCTGCAAATTTTGACACACCACACTTGGTCCCCAACTCCAATTCATCTCGTAAATTGTAAACAGGTACGCCTATGAATCTAGCTTGGTGCAAATTTCAGCCTAGTTTTTAGAGGGCATTCCTCAGAACAGTAGTAACTATCAGGAAGTGGGGAAGGGCTCAGTCACCTGTAAACCTGTAAATCCACTGCGGTGCAGAGTCAGGCCTCATTTCGACAGGGCACTTAGCTTGGAGCAGGAGACACAGACAAGGGAACCGATCAGCCCCTTGTAGGGACTGGAATCAGGTGGATCTTAGTGACTATGAGATCCTTGATTGGGATTGTTAACTTGGGTCAATCAGGGAACGTCGCTGACAGCTAAAAACAGAAAATTTAAAAACAGGGAAAACATAGGGAATTTGGAATTTTCTCAACATCAGAAAAAAAATGTGGGAAGTCATGAAAACTGACTCCAAGCTGGCTGCCCACAGCCAGTGTACTGTGAGGGAAGTTCCTGCTGAATGGAGGCATTGACTTTGAAGATTGAGTGTGTGCTGCAACCAATACAATACCTGCTGCTACTGCCTGGGCCACCTGGTTCGGTGGCTGCTGTTGACAGGGTCCCGCCAAGAACTGGTGCTGCTGCTGCTGCTGCTGCTGCCTGGGTCCCTCCACCAGTCCAACCCTTCAGAGAATTTGGTAGCACCGGCCCCTCCCACCCCACTCCTGCTGTGTATCCACACCTTTCATTCTTATCCCCCTAGGCATGGTCAGCCAAAAGTCTGAAACTCACCCATGCTGGACTAGCTGCTACCTGAGGCTTGGCTGCTAAGGTCCTGTTCACCCTTTCAGGCCCTCATTAAGGGCCCAGGGATGAAGACTTATCTCCAATCCATTAACCATCAAGGCATGCACAAAGGCCATGTCTTTGCTGGCCTACTAGCCATCATCCTGATGGCTAAAACATAAGGCATGGCCGTTTGCTTCCTTTAGACCAAGGACACAGTACACCTAGCTGTGGAGAAGGGCCTGACTGTACTCAGGATGTATCTGCCCATCAACGAAGTGGAGGTCACGGCTCAGACCGTCGTGATTTTCAATGTCCCGTCCTTCCTTGCCTGTGAGTTCCTTCTGGATGGCGAATGCCATAGGATGCTGAGAGATGGGGCACGTGAGGAGGAATTGCCCCACTCTGGAAGCCACAAAAACCGCACCAGCGGCTGCAAGTGGCTCTGCAGCGCACAATCCCATTCCCCTAAGGTCACTCCGAAAGATGTGCAAGCGGAGCTCGAGCACAGTTCACTGTTACTGTGGCCTTTGGCGAGGGGAGGTGGGCGACCAGCCGCAAGGAAGGCACGGAGGAAGACCAAGCATATTGAAGCCTCACCCGTGGATCTGCTTCCCGCCCGTGCCTGTGTCGTGATTACCCTACCACCGGAGTCAGAATTACGGCTCGGACCACCACCGTGCGATAATGCTCTTGTGACTGCACCTGCATCGTCCTGGCAAGGGAAACCTGACCCCAACCCCAGCCCTAATACTCCAAGGCTGTCCCCCATGCCACAATACCAGAGCCCCACCTCACGTTACCGGATAACAAGGTGTGGAGCTGGATGAACACAGCAGCCAAGTAGCATCTGAGGAGCAGGAAGCTTTGCTGCTTGGCCTGCTGTGTTCATTCTGCTCCACAGCTTGTTATCTCAGATTCTCCAGCATCTGCAGTTTCTATTAGCACGTTACCAGATCTCGGGGCAACCGACACCCACCCAGATACAAATCACCTCTTAATTGCGCTTTACTGTGAGCATATGAGATACAAAGTAATAAAACACCACAGTTGTTGGAAATCTGCAAAGAGAAAATTGTCAAAATATTCGGTAGGTCAGACGGTGGAGAGGAAAACATTGTTAATATCTCATGGAATATGGAATGAATTATATCGAATAATAGTGCAGAATTTGATCGTCAATAATCTTAGAAATAGGAGGGAAAAGAATAAGTCCTGACTTTTGAAGATCCTGTGGGAAGGTCGAGCTGTTAAATCAGCAGCATAGGGTCAGGGGATAGGCAGCTGTGGAAATCTGACCAATAAAACGCAAAGCATGGGTAACAGGGTCCCATGGTTAGAGGCAGAGGAGGTTACACAATGTCAGAGAGGTGCTCAGGAAGGACGGAGGTGAAAAAGAATAATAGATATACATGGGTTCAGATTCACAGAAGAGGGATTGATTCTCACTCAGGTAAATTATTTTCGCGCTCAAAGTGTTATACTGAAAATGAATGACTAAAAATACTGACCTCTGAAGGAACTGTACTATTTCATAAGCAAATCTGTTGCTGGAACCGACAACTGGCGGGGGAGGCGTGACGGGGGCAGAGACAAATCTTGACTAGAGGCAGTACAGAACCAGGAATGCTCTCACGCAACAATTGGTGTGATGCCATCACAAACGGAGGAGAACTCAGGAGGTTGATTGGCAGCTGCTCAGGGCCAATAAGAGGAGGAGGCTTTTCCGATGGACTGCGTGGGTGTGGCTGCACCCCCAACCAATCAGGGAGGACGAGGGCAGGCTCCAGCCAATCGGAATAGATGTGGCAATTTCAACAAAGAGAGAAGAAGAACAAAGTTGCTGGAGAAGCTCAGCAGGTCTGGCAGCATTTGAGGAACTGAGGAAGGGTCAGTGGACCTGGAAGGTTAATTCCGACTTTTTCTTCACAGATGCTGCCAGACTTGATGAGCTTTTCCTGCAGTTTTGTTTTACTTCCGGATTTACAGCACCCACAGTTCTTTCGGTTTTTAAAGAAAAACAGAGATAGTAAGAACTGCTGGTGCTGGAGTCAGAGATAATACACTGCGGAGCCGAAGGAACACAGCAGGCCAGTCAGCATCAGAGGAACAGGAAAGTTGACGTTTTGGATCGGGGCCTTTCTTTAGAAATGAGGACGGTGAAGAAAGCTCAGTACTTCAGTAAGGCATTTGATAAGGTTCCCCATGGCAGGCTGATGGAGAAAGTGAAGTCACATGGGGTCCAAGGGTGCTAGCTAGTTGGATAAAAAAAAACTGGCTCGGCAACAGAAGACAGAGTCGTAGTGGAAGGTGTTTTCTCAACTTAGAGACCTGTGATCAGTGGTGTTCCACAGAGATCTGTGCTGGGACCACTGCTGTTCATGATATACGTAAATGGTTTGGAGGAAGGTATAGGTGGTCTGATTAGCAAGTTTGCAGATGACACTAAGATTGGTGGAGTAGCAGATAGTGAAGGGGACTGTCAGAAACTACAGCAGAATATAGATAGACTGGAGAGTTGGGCAGATAAATGGCGGATGGAGTTCAATCCGAGCAAATGCGAGGTGATGCATTTTGGAAGATCAAATTCAAGGGCGAACTATACAGTAAATGTAAAAGTCCTGGAGAAAATTGATGTGCAGAGAGTTCAGGTCCATTGTTCCCTGAAGGTGGCAATGCAGGTCAATAGGGTGGTCAAGAAGGCATACGGCATGCTTTCCTTCATGGGACGAGGTACTAAGTACAAGAGTCGACATGTCATGTTACAGTTGTCTCATACTTTGGATTGGCCGCATTTCGAGTACTGCATACAGTTCTGGTTGCCACATTACCGAAAGGATTTGGATGCTTTGGAGAAGGTGCAGAGGAGGCTCCCCAGGATATTGTCACATATGGAGGGCATTAGCTATGAAGAGAGGTTGAGTAGATTAGGATTATTTTCATTAGAAAGACGGAGATTGAAGGGGGACCTTATTGAGGTCTGCAAAATCATGAGGGGTATGGACAATGTGGATAGCAAGAAAATTTTTCCCAGATTGGGGGACTCAATTACTAGGGGTCATGAGTTCAAAGTGAGAGGAAGAATGTTTATGGGAGATATGCATGGAAAGTCCTTTATGCAGAGGGTGGTGGGTGCCTGGAATGCGTTGCCAGTAGAGGTGATAGATGCAAACACGATAGTGTCTTCTAAGATGTATCTGGATAGGTACATGGATGGGCACGGAGCAAAGGGATGCAGACCCTTAGTAAATAGGTGACAGGCTTAGTCAGAGGATCTCGGTCGGCGCAGGCTTGGAGGGCCGAAGGGCCTGTTCCTGTACATTAATTTTCTTTGTTCTTTGTTCTAATAGAGAGGGGAGGGTTGGGGCTGAGGAAGTTAAGTGGGATGGTGATGGGTGAATGCAGGTAGGGATTGGTGGGGATTAGCCAGTGAGGTGTGAGGTGCGGATGGTTGGGAGAGAAGATGGGCAGGTTGCTTCAGGTCAAGGAGGTGGGAATGAGAGGAAGGGTTGGACATGGAATGGCGCTGAGGGTGGGCGATTTTAACACTGGTGAATTCCATGTTTAGGCCTTCGACTGTTGGCTCCCGAGGAGCAATATGAGGTGTTATTCCTCCAGTTTGCATGTGGTGTCATTGTGGCCCAGGATGGGCATGTCACCCAGCGAGTGGCAGGGAATTTAAAATCTTTGGCAACTGGAAGGTGTTGTCGTTTGTCACATAAAACGTGTAGTTGGTCTACGAAGTGGTTTCTGAGTCTTGGTCTCACTGATGTAGAGGAGACCATATCGGGAGCAGTGGGTACAGTAGATCAGGTTGGCAGATGTACAGGTGAAGCCCTGTCTAATATGGAAGTTTTGTTTTCGGCCTTGAAGGGGGTTAAGGGCAGCAGTGTAGTGACAGGTACAGCACTTCCCGTGGTTGCAGCAAAGGGGCCGGGTGTGGTGGGGCTTGTGGGGAGTGTGGAGCACACAAGGGAGTCGCAGAGTGAGCAGTCCCTGTGAAAGGCAGATAGAGGTGAGGAGGGAAATATCTCTTTGGTCAAGGGGTTGGATTGTAGGTGGTAGACGCGGCAGAGAATCATATGTTGGATGCGGAGTTTGTTGAGGCCATGGACCATGTCCAAAACCTTCCTCTCTTTCCTGGAGCTCTAATTCTCCAACTCTGGTAACCACTTCAAAACTAACATCCATTTCAAGCCCACCGACTCCCACAGCTACCTGGACCACACTTCCTATCATCCACCTAGCTACAAGAATGTAATCCTCTACTCTCAATTCCTCTGCCTCTGCCACATCTGCTCCCAAGTTGGCACAGTCTACTCCCACACATGCCAGATGTCCTTCCATTTCAAAGACCGCAGCGCCCCTCCTTTCATGATGAAAACTACCCTCAACCCACATCTCTTGTATTTCCCACATTTCTACCTTCAAAAATCCTCCCCTCAAGAAAATAAAGGCAGAATCCCCCTTGTCCTCACTTATCACCCAACCTACCACCACATCCAATGTATCACTCATTTTCACCACTTCCGCCACCTACAATCCGACCCCAAGAATAAAGAGATTTATCTCCCAGATCCCTTCCACCTCCCCACTTCTAAAGAAATGTCCTGATCTGAAATGTCAACTTTCCTGCTCGTCTAATGCTGCTTGGCCTGCTATGGTCCTCCGGCTGGACACTGTGTTGTCTCTGACTCCAGCATCTGCAGGCCTTGCTATCTCTGACTTCTTCCTCACAAGCTTTGTTCATGTTTGCTTTCTTTACAGAAGAATACTTGCGTGTTTACCCCTACATGACAGTTTGTGAATAGTACAGATGCCGGTCTCTACTAACAGGGTTCCAATCTGTGCTTGGAGACTAGAATAGATTTCAGGATTCATCGCCTTGTCCACTCAGGCCACAATCACAGCGGCCACAGCTCTGTCGATATAATTTAATAAAAATTGCAGGAAGGTTAGAACAGTGCAGTTGACCGCTCGATATATGTTTCTGTGTGGGTCCGCAATAGTAGCAATTCAACCAGACTCAGTGGCCACTCCCTTTCCCCACCTTGCTGTGCCATACTTATTTGTCATCTTTCTTTGCTCTTGCTCTCAGAATGAAACAATAAAAGTTGGCTGGATTCAAATCCAACTGCTGAGACGCCCTGGCATTCCCCTGTTGCATATGGTATGAGCGGTTGGAATGTTGTTAAATTCCCCTTGGGGATTCATCTCATTGAGAAGAGTCCAACTATTTCTCTGGTATTTCACTGCACCCATAGATTTGTCCAATGGCCTGAAAGGGAAAATGACTGGAAATGAGTAATCATTTGGACTCAGAGACGCACCTAACCAGAGACCAGAATCAGAATTCAGCAGTTTCAAAGAGGTGATGCAGTGGGAGTGTTCGGTTTGGAATCTCGAGTCACAGGGAATACTTTAAGGGCATGGTCTCAAATACTCCTGTGACAACTGGTGAATTTGAGAAATAAAAATAATTGCACTTTAAAACTAGGTCTAGCCAACATCTGAGTGAAAGCCTTTGAAATTTAAAATCCCATTTCTGGACGTGAGCAAAGATGATCAGACCAGCAGAGCACTGAGGGAGTGGTGCACCCTTTGGATTAGAGAGTGAAGGGCCCTCTACCCCCCAGCTGGATGTAAAAGAGTCCATGTCACAGTTTGGACAAAGAACAATGTGTCGTGTTGTCCTCTGTCAGGAGAACCAGTGGGACAGTTACTTTTACCATGTTGTTAATGGGAGATTGTAGATTTTCCTACATTACGATCATGAATCCATTTAGAAGGACTAATGTGTTGGAAAACACTTTACTGTCCCAGTGATGTTGAAAGGCGCAATGTAAAGGTGAGGATTTATTCTTTCAAAATCCATGTGTCTGGTTATTGGGCTCATTTGGAGTTCCATTCCCAATTGGAAATTTAGCGAATGGAAAGAATAAAATATACTTACGAGCAACACGATAAATCTTATTGCACTTAATTGATAATTGACTTGAATTCTTGCAGTGATGTTAGGTATGGCCATGTCAGATCCTTTCTTGTTTGTGGTATTCATTACTAATGTAGACATCAATATGGAATCTTGACTGGGTAATTTGACGAAATCACAAAATTGACCAGATAGTCGATAATGGAGAAGACGTTTTCCGACTTCAACAGGAGAGCAATGCTTTGTATGAGTGAGTTAAAAATTAGAAATGTAATCCAATTTGGAGAATTGCACTGTCATATGTTTGAAGTGGGCAAGCAAAGCAACATACTTCACAATACAAGGGAAGGTACTGGGCGAGGGAGGAGAAATGAGGGACATTAGGGTGAATGGCAACACATCCCTGAATTTGGCAGGACAGGTAAATCAGGTGCTGAAGATGGCATGTAGGATGTTTTCCTTAAGATTGAAATTTCTGGGTTCAAGTGGGATTGTTATTGTTACAATGCTGTGAAATTAAGACACGACAGTTTGCCAGGGAGCTCACTTAGGAGCTGCAGACAGATATGAGCTGGAAGAATAAAGGATAAAGAATAAATGGCAGAGGGCGGAAAAAAATTGGCAAGGCTTATTGACACCTCCTTCTGTGTGTTTGTCCAGGTTGTTCGTGGATACAGGGACCTGCGGAGGACAACGACTGGCAATACAGTGCAGGAATTGTTGCTAATTTCAGGGTTGAGAAATGATGTTATAGGTTCCAATATCTACTTGATTAATCTTTAGTTCTGTCAATGCCATGATTCACCTTACAATCTTTCCTGAGCTCAGTGTCTCGTAAGAAGTGTTTGTGTTTCACATTAGATGGAGCACAAGCAACAAACAAAAGGACAGCTTGTTCACTGGTGGTTTTTCTTTCTTCTTTCAGGTGACAAAGGGGTAACGCTCAAAAAACTGTGATTTCAAATGAACCTGGTGGGCTATGAGCTGGTGCCGAGTGACCTCTGACTCTGGGGATTAGAAATAGATCCCTGACAGCAAATGCGAAATAACTTCTCCAATAACCACACCCAGTGTTAGTCCACTGACGTTGTTTTGTGCTTTGGAAGCACGAGTAGCTTCATATACAACAGGACATCATAGACATGCTCGAGCAGCTGACTGAGGCAGTAACAGAGACAGACACTTTGATTCAGGAGACTATGGAAAAATGAGATAGTGTTCAGCTTCAGATTGTGAACATGTATCTGGGGCCATAGGAATAGCTGTAGAGGTGGCAGCAAGCAGCGGGTGAGCATCAGACACAGCTCAGTACATGGGGGCATGATAGAGTCTGTCAGGGTAAAGTCATGAATCCGGCTAGAGAAGGGTAAATAAGCATTGGGATTAATGCAGCTGTTTTCAACAACTCTCAATTTTCAAGGGTATTTAATTTGAAAAATCTGTCTGTTCTATTGGGCGCTCAATGCACCCCTACAGATCAGTAAAATCCCCTCAAGCCCAATATTGATATTTGGTGTTTAGAGTGCAAAAGCAATGTACCTGGACATTAATTGTAGAATCATACAATCAGACAACAATAAAGATGCCATTCTACCCATTGAGTCTGTAAGTCAGAACAACTCTAAATCTATGTTTGTATCACTTTCCAGAACGAGGTTGGTTTGTAAAACTAAGAGCTACTCAAGAGAAGCTTGTGGGACAAATTCAGGTTCCTTTTCTCTGCTAAGGCTGGCACATTGGTGGCATTCACTGACACAAGAGAGAAATGACTCTCATTACTGCTGAAATTCAAATATCATCACAGTTTAGAAATAGGGAGAAAGATTAGCCATGATGCATAATACCTTTCAGAACGGCACGGGAGCTGGGTAGGACTTGAACCCCCACTCCCCCCGTCTGTAATCAAGCACCTTAGCCATTACACCACTTGCTCACTCCACTGGGGTATGCTGCATATTGCAGTTATGGTGTTAACATGGACATGAGCAACAATAGTAACATGGACGACATGAACAGCCAGCAAAGTTGATCGCTGTCACTGCATCAGTTCAATGGCCCCAACTTTGTGATGCGGCAAGTTGCAGTGGCAAAGAAAACGCATTTGTCCTCGGGAAGCTGCCATCCACCCTATGGCTGCTCAGCCAATCAATGAGGTCACTACTGTCCTCATAAATCTGTTATTCCTCCATAACGTGATGAAAACTCGAGCCTAATCACGTCATCGTATATTCCCATTATTGTTCCGAAGTTTAGATTACTTTAAAGACCTGTGTTTGTTTACAGGAAATTGAATAACTTGGAATGAGAGATAAAGCCCTTCTTGCAATTTAACCCAGTGCAGAGACAACGATATTAGAAAGTTTTGAGAGCAAAAACATTACCTCCATTCCTCCCCACACAAATGTCGCTCTTCACGAGTTGAATGTTTGCAGCATTTTTCTTTATAATTGAGGCATTTTGAGATACAGGCGTCCCCAAGCCCACAAGCGGCACATGCTGTTTTCGGTAGTATGGTGATTAGTGTCCCTGTCTGTCATGCTGGAGACCAGGCTTCAACTCCCTGCCACGGTGAATCAAACTCATTTTTGATTCAACTTTTGATGATGTCTGTGTACAGTTTGTGCCGTCTCCCCTTATCTCCGTTGAGGCTTCTTCTCACAGGCGAAACATATGCGGGTTAGTTGAATTGGCCATGAGAAATTGCAGGGATGTGCAGACCAGCTAGTTCAGCCGTGGGAAATGTAGGTTGACGGAAAGCTCTTCACATGTCTGAGGATGGGTTACTGGACCTGCAACGTTAACTGTGATGTTTTCTTCGCAGATGTGGCTGGAACTGACAAGCTTTTCCAGCAAATTTTGATTGTTTCGAGAGTTTGTGCACCCTCACTGGGCTGAATGGCCTATGTCTGTACGGGCGGGTTTCTATGATCCCTGACTCGATGCATTGTAGTCTCATTTAGGATTTTAAAATCATGTGCTTCAAAACGTGTGGCTCATTATCATCAGTTCTGAAGAGAGGTGGCCTCAGGAAAAAAACAGTCCTTCTGGAAATTTATCACAGCGCTGAGTCAGTGATAGAGGACGGATCATTGAGCTATAATATCATCCGTGTTTCTCTCTCCTCAGGTGATCCTTCTCCTGATGAAAATTATGCTTTTTGGTTGATAATTGAGGTATTACCCATCGGTCCTGATCATTATCCAAATAGTCTGGTCCAAGAAATTCTGTTCTGCTCAGCAACATATTCCCACAGCCTAATGCCTCAACAATCCCTGCTCCATGATGTTTTTCCCTTCAACCTCTTGCTGTTTCATGTGTCCACACTTGTTGCATCAGAATTCAACTACGACTCTTTGAGATTTCTCTTTGTTCCACAATTACCAACCATCCTTTACCTCCCTCGGTTCACATCGCCGAGGCACTGCCCAATCTGACACTCATTTTCACATTGACACCATTCAGTCTGTCCTGTTACAGTCACTGCCGCTTGGTGAACGTGCTCCAGATTTATATGAAACCGTGAAACCAGTCGATTCTCTTTGATACTGCGGTTGTGTGACCAAACATTATGTAATAGCTTCTTGCTGACATGCAACAGTGATTATTGGAGCATCAGCCTCGGGAAAAAGACAAAAGAAACATCGATGGAAAGATAATTTTCTGTGGGTTTCTGCATCATTTATTTCCTTTCTTCATTCGGCTATCGCTAGAGGATTGTGTGCAGTTCTGCAATTCACATTACAGCAGAGATGTGATAGCACTGGAAATGATGCAGAAGAGAATTGCCGGGATATGGCCTGGGCTGAAGACTTTCAGTTATAAAGACAGATTCCACAGACTGGGTTTGTTTTCCTTAGAGCAGAGGAGATTTACAGGCGGCAAGATTGAGAAGTACAAAATGATGGGGGATATTGATAGGGTAGACTGAAAGAAACATTTACTCTTGATGGTGAGATCGATGAAAAGAGTGGAATAGATTTAAAGTAAGATGTCGGAAGGTTTGAGTAGATGGGCAGAAAACCTTTTCCAGCTAGTGGGTGTTTGGAATTTGAAAGCCAGTGCCTGTCAGTGTTCTAGAGGCAGACATCCAATTAATGTAAGAATCTTTCAGACGTAAATTTGTGATGCTAAGGCATAGAAGGTGACGTGCCAAGCGATGGAAAATAGAATTTGGATCGCAAAGCAGTTTTATTTGCCTAGTGTGCTCATAGGGCTCTAAAGCGTAATAGGAGTCATGTGCTGTCCTCGGTAGTATAGTGGTTAGTATCCCTGCCTGTCACGCAGGAGACCAGGGTTCAATTCCCTGCCGAGGAGGCTTCGTGCCTTTTAGATTCATCCTTGGGTGCTGTCCATGCGGAGCATGTGCCTTCTCCCCTGGTCTTCATTGTGCTTCCTTCTCACAGGTGAAACATCTGCTGGTGAGGTGAATTGACCGTGTGAAATTGCCCACCATGTGCAGGGACATGCAGACCAGATAGTGCAGCGTAGGGAAATGCATGTTTACGGAAAGCTCTTCTCCGGTCTGAGGTAGCGTCACCGGACCCGAAACCTTAACTCGGATGTTTTCTTCACAGATGCTACCAGACCTGCTGAGCTTTTCCAGCAACTTTACTTTCCTTCAAGAAATGGCGCAGCCTCACTGTGCTGAATGGCCTCTGTCTATACGGTCGGGTTCCGTTGATCTCTGACTCTATGCAGTGTAGTCTCATTTTCGATTTTGAAATGGTCTACACCAAAATATGTGGCTCATTAACAGTGGTTCAGATGAGAGGTGGCCTCAATACGACTTGTTGGAACAACCCTGCGCACTGTTCTCGAGTCTGGAAAACAATTGCTCACAGACAATTTCACATCCACGCTGTCACGGGAATTCTCATTCTGTGACATGACCCACAGGAGACCAACTGTCATCAATATTTCTATGTTAAAGAATACAGCTATTTACTTACATCTCTCAAAGAAGGTTGAAATTAGCGTCAGTGCATCTCACTAGTTGGATACGAAATCATAGCAAGAAGTAACGGGTCCTCGCTGAAGGGTGCTTCTGCCACTGATAATCTGTTTCTTGTGTTGTTTCACAAGGGTCGGTGCGAGGCCGCTTTGGAGAGACTTTGGAGCAGGAAGAGGCCAGTCGGTCCTTCCAGCCTGCTCCACTGTTCACATTGATCGTAGGGATTCTACAACTCAGTACCCTATTTCACTTTTCACCACAGATCCTTTTAGTGTCTCCTCGCCTTCAGTACCATGAATAATTCCATCTTATAAAACTAATCACTATTTTAGCTTCAATTGTTTTGTGTACCACAACATTCTTCAGCCTCATTGCTTTCTGGTGCCGATATTCTCCTCACCTCAGACCTAAATGCTTATCCTCAAATTGTGATCTCTGGTAATGGACGCTCCAGTGATCGGGAAAACATATCGAAATTCTCTGCGCTAGACAATCTCATTCGCACTGCAAGAAAGGAAATTACTGTTTTGGCTCTCACAACTGAATAGGTTTACCCAATATCTTGCTCAGCTCCCCGCTTCCAGGAAGCACTTCAATCAGGAACAAATGTATCAAATGCTTTGCAATGCGCTAAGGACTGATGCTGCAAACTTGCAGAAGTCACCCTTTCCACTCTCACGATATCCCCACGAGCTTATACAAGTGAGATGGATGGATTTGTTTTCTCCGACACTCACTCATTTGAAGACAACTTTCGAACTGCTCAATGAGATAAATTTAATTCTTTTCGATCATTGGAACCACTTGTATTAATATGCACGCAGCAAATTGACTACCAAACAGGTATGCAGCCCTTCCTGGAATTTATCACAGCGCTGTGTCAGCAATATGGGATAGATCATTGAGCTAAAACGTCATCCGCGTTACTCCCTCCTCAGATGATCCTTCTCCTGTTGAAAAATTATGCTTTTTGTTAATAATTGAGGCATTTCCTGTGGGTACTGTTCATCATCCAAACACAGTGACTGGTGTGGTCCATGAAATTCTGTTTTGCTCAATGACATTTTCCCACAGCCTGATGCCCACAAAACCCTGCTCCACACCAATAAAAGCTGGTCCGGATGGGGTTAGAGCTCACAGGCTTGACATTTCATACACCTCTGTACCGTCATCGAAGGACCATGTGCTCACCGATTGTGTCTTTTATTCCTTGTGACACGTGCTGCAGAAATGAGGCAAAATATCAAACATTTTCATGAAAATATTCTCCAAGGTGGTGATTTTTCCCTTGCTGTTACATGTATCCACATTTGTTGTGTCAGAATTCAATCACAGCTCTTTGAGATTTCTCTTCGCTCCACACCTACTAACCGTCCTTTACCTTCATCGGTTCACTTCGCCGAGGCACTGCCAAATCTAACACTCATTTTGACATTGACACCATTCAATCTGCCCTGTTTTAGTCAATGTTGCTGGGCGCACGTTCCCCAGTTTCACCGTTGGTACCTTCAAGCCAGTTGATCTGTTTAGAACCTGCCTCTGTAAGATCAAACCTTATTTAAGAGCTTTTACTGACACAAATCAGTGATTATTGGAGTATAGGAACACAGGAAAGGATAAAAGGCCATTTTGATCAGAAGAAATTTCGTTGTAGAAGCCCAGTTTCTGTGGTTTCCTGTGCCACTCATTTCATTTTCTCATTCGGTTATAGCTAGAGTATTGTGCACAGTTCCGTAATTCACATTATAGCAAGACTGTGATAGCTGTGGAAATGGTGCAGATGCTATTTACCTGGATATTGTCTGGACTGAATTGTTTCAGTCATGAAGAGGGATTGAACAGACTGAAGTTGTTGTTCTTCGAGCCGAAGTGATGAAGAGGGAACATGGCCGAGACGTACAATATAATGAAGAATATTGACAGGGTAGACTGAAAGAAATGTTGCCCCTTGATGGAGGATTGATAACCAGAGGGGCTAAGATATAAAATGTTTGATGGATGGGTTTGCGTTGATGTGCAGAAAAACGTTCTGAGCCAGCATCTTTTTGGGCTCTGTGCCATACTGCCTGGAAGTGTCCTGGAGGCAGATTCCCTGATCCCCTTATGAGGCGTTCAGATGGCTTAAATGATAGAAAATGGAATTAGGATCGTTAAGGGGTTGTTTTTGACTTGTGCACGAGTAAGAGGCTTTTGCACTCGTGCTGTCCTCAGAGGTATAGTAATTAGGGTCCCTGCCTATGAGGCAGGGTGAACAGGGTTTACTTCCCCAGCAGGTAGGATGGAAGCATTTTGGGGCCTTTCATTGAAAGTGACCCAGGTTTGATTCCCACTTTGGGTGACAGACCATGTTGAACTTGCACATTCTTCCCGTGCCTGTGTGGGTTTGCTTCGGTTTCTTGAATTGGCCATGAGAACTTGCCCTGTCGTGTGCAGGCCAGGTGGTTTATTTACGTCATAGGCGGTTTTACACAGATAGGATGTAACCACTTCGGAGCATTGATGCACATTCAACGGGTCGAATGTTCTCTGAATATGCCATAGGTTTTTTTTTAATGATATCTGACTCTAAGTATTTTTGTCTCAGTTAGGATTTTATTATTGTCTGCTCCAAAACGTGGAGCTCATCATTATCTGTGATAATGGGGACTGCAGATGCTGGAGAATCCAAGATAACAAAGTGTGGAGCTGGATGAACACAGTAGGCCAAGCAGCATCTCAGGAGCACAAAAGCTGACGTTTCGGGCCTATTCGGAAGAAAGATTGCCTAAATACCCGAAACCCAGGTGTCAGCGAAAATGACTTCAAATTGCATTTACTGAAATCGCAATTTCCCTGTACCAATTTTATTCTTCCAAAGTAAAGGCTGTAACTTTCATTGTGGAGACAAGGCCATAGTCTGAACACAGCCACTGCAAACATATCCATTTCACCACCTATTTGCCCAGGTAGCGGATGCTCGCAAAAAGGTTCTGCAGCCTGCTTGCCACGTGTTTTGTTTAATTTGCAGTGTCACTTGTGTTCCTATTTAGAAACACAGGCAGGTCGAGCCTAATGTAGCCTTTCTCTGTTGTAAACAGGCGATAGCTTTACAGCACCATCATTGCATTAAATATTGGTTGGGGATTCCAGGCACTAGGTTTTGAAGCCAATGAGTTCATATCTTAACATCATTGATCTCATTGTGTTCAAACTTTAACCAAGCATTTATAGTAATAATTTGTCAACCTCGGGAGAAATGCTTCCAAACTCACCTGAAGAATTTTGATTTTATGGGTCTTGAAATTTTACGTAGAAGGAAGGGAAGTTGGCCTCGAAAATGTTTAATACCGAGATCTGCGCACACATAAAATGATTGTGGTTGGCCATCCGAATGCTTCCCGACACAGGGCTGTCTGACTCTCAGTGAAGTTTCTTTAATAAACTCTCCCAGGGACTTACAGCTGCTCCATGATTTTATGTGGTATGAGCGGTGATGGCCTTCAACTATTGTGATGCAATAATGATGCTGGTTCCTGAATTAGTTGTGTGTCACGTGGTACTGAATCGTTCAGTGAGATGTAATTACATCCCCGGGTATTTATATTTGTACATTACAGTGACGGGCACTTGGTGTCTGACCTTAAGTGATACAAGTCTGTGGACACTATATTTCTATCAATGACATTCATGGCGCTTTTTCTCGATAAAGTTTGAGAAATATTGTCTTGCTGTTTGACTTTGTGGACAATAACTGGAAAATGGGAATAGAACCCAGTCGGTGTTTTTTTGTAAACCCCGCAAAGATCATTTATGCCTCGTTTTGTCTGTCCTGGATCCATCCCATGACATACAGACTAGAATCAGTCCCCCAGAAGCAAGGTTAGAGCCGAATGTATGGAGAAGAAGGAGTTAAATTCGAGGAGCAGAGGGTTGACACAATGAAGTCGACAAGGGTGGAAGGAGGGAGCCAGAGCGATGGACAGATGGAGACAGGGGAAATTTGTTTAGAGGGACAGAGGAAGAGAGAGGGAGAGAGAGAGACAAACAGGGATTAAGCTTCGACATTTGTTCTCAGTCATCATTTGGAAATCATTGCGGGATGACCACTTCCTAAATTCCGCACAACAACGGGCGCAAGCATGGGGCTTGTGGCGCAACGGTAGCGCGTCTGACTCCAGATCAGAAGGTTGCGTGTTCAAGTCACGTCAGGCTCATTGTGTTTATTTAGAAGCTCAATTCCCCATAGTTCAAAATAACAGCACAATGTATTCTCTGTGGCTGTATATCGTTCAATTTCTTCTTTCGATTACATGCTAAACCTTGTTGCCAGATTCAGTTGTGTTTCATGTTTCAGGCAAGTGGTGTATCCATTGGTTGGGCAAGCATTGTTAGGGCGACATGGTGGCTCAGTGATGGGCACTGCTGGCTAATAGCCCCAGTTATGTGGCTTCAATTGTACTGCCCAGAAATTGTCTGCGCGGGTAACCTCCCACAGTCCAAAGATGTGCAGACTAGGTGGATAAGCTGTGCTAAATTACCTGTAATGTTCAGGGAGGGGGAGATTTGCTGGGTTGGAGGGGGGTTGGATCGAATGGCCTGTTTTCAGAGTGTCTGGCTTCTATGACAATTGCCTGAAATGCCCATTTCCTTCAGTGTGAGAAATAAATCATGAACTGTTTACCGTAAGGTTCAAATATACAGCCGTCTTCCTCTGAGCAGTTGTTTGGTTCATTTGGTGACAGCACAGTGTGAATAAACATTACACTGACAATTTAGGACTTATTGTACAGACACCTAATTTTATGTTTCAGTCGATCAGGAGATTCTTCCATCCCCATCCTTGTCTGCCTTCCAGAGAGACCACTGTCTCCGCGACTCCCTTGTCCGCTCCACACTCCCCTCCAACCCCACCACACCCAGCACCTTCGCCTGCAACCACAGGAAGTGCTACACCTGCCCCCACACCTCCTCCTTCACCCCCATCGCAGGTACCAAGATGGCTTTTCTTATTAAGCAGTTGTTGACCCGCACATCTGCCAATGTAGTATACTGTATCCACTGTACACAGTGTGGCTTCCTCTACGTGGAGGAAACCATTCGGAGGCTTGGGGACCGCTGTGCAGAACACCTCCGCTCCGTTCGCAATAAACAATTGCACCTCACAGTTGCGAACCATTTTAACTCCCCCTCTTATTCCTCAGGCGACATGTCCTACTTGGGCCTCCTGCAGTGCCACCATGATGCCACCCGAAGGTTGCAGGAACAGCAACTCATATTCCACTTGGGAACTCTGCAGCCCAATGGTATCAATTTGGACTTCACAAGCTTCAAAATCTCCCTCTCCCCCCACCGCATCCCAAAACCAGCCCACCTCGTCCCGTACCCCCAATGCATCCCAAAACCAGCTCAGCTCGTCCCTGCCTTCCTAACCCTCCTCAAGCCACACTTCCATTTCCCAGCTGCTCACCTCTTCCCACCTCCTTGACCTGCCCGTCCTCCCCAGACTGACATATCCCCTCTCCATCTCCCCACCTATAGTCTCCTCTCCACCTATCTTCTCCTCGATCCATCTTCGGTCCACCCCCCCTCCCAATTTATTTCAGACCCCTCCACCCATCCCCCTCTCTGATAAAGGGTCTAGGCCTGAAACGTCAGCTTTTGTGCTCCTGAGATGCTGCTTTGCCTGCTGTGTTCATCCAACTACATGCTTTGTTATCTTGGATTCTGCAGCATCTGAAGTTCCCATTATCACTGATCCAATTTTAACCTCACTGCGAAGCCTCTTCCAGGGATGCCAAACCTGAAGAAGTTACCCTCCTCCCTCCCGCCTGCTGTGTTCATCCAGCTTCACACCTTGTTATCTGAGGAATATCTGAATTTCAGGCAGGACGACAGGTCAAGGGGGCGGGTTGAGGTTAGTAGGTAGGAGATGGCGATGGGGCTTGTGGTGGGAATGATGGGAGGAAGGACAGGTTAGGGAGGCTGGGACAAGCTGGGCTGGTTTTGGGATGCGGTAGGGGGAGGAGCGATTTTTAAGCTTGTGGAAGCAGCCCAATGGTATCAATGTGGACTCCACAAGCTTAAAAATCCCTCCTCCCCCTACTGAATCCCAAAACCAACCCAGCTTGTCCCGGCCTCCTTAACCTGTCCTTCCTCCCACCTATCCTATCCTCCCACTTCAGGATACAGAATTGGATTGAAAGTAAAAGGCAAAAAGATGGTGATGGAGGGTTACATTTCACACTAGGGGTCTGTGACAAGCAGTGTGCTGTAAGGATTGGCGCTGGACCCACTGCTCTTTGTCCTTTTATGAACATGATTTGGATGTGAAGATAGGAATTATGGTTAGTGAATTTGCAGATGACACCAAAATTGGAGGTGTAGTGGACAGTGAAGAAGGTTACCTCGGAGTGTAACTTGATCTTGATCAGATGGGGCAATGGGGCGAAGAATGGCAGATGGAGTTTAATTCAGATAAATGTGACAAGCTGCATTTAGGAAATGCAAATCAGGGGAGTGCTTAGACACTTAATGGTAAGGTCCTGGGGAGTGTTGCTGAACAAAGAGACCTTGGAGTGCAGGTTCATAATTCCTTCAAAGTGGAGTCAGAGGTAGAGAGTTTGGTGAAGAAGGTGTTTGAGATGCTCGCTTTGATTGCCCAGTTCATTGAGTGGAGAAAATTAGGAGCTCATGTTGCAGCTGTATAGGACATTGGTTAGGCCTCTTTTCTGATATTGTGTTCAATTCTGGTCTCCCTGCTACAGGGAGGATGTTGTGAAATTTAAAAGCGTTCAGAAAATATTTACCGGGATGTTGCCAGGGTTGGCGGGTTTTAGGCTATCGAGAGAGGTTGAATAGACTGAGGCTATTTTCACCCGAGTGTCAAAAGTTTTATCAAATCATGGGAGGCATTGATGGGGTGAGTAGACAAGGTCTTGCCCTCGGGGTCGACCAAGAGGCATAGGTCTACCAAGAGGCATCGGCCTAACGTGAGAGGGGAAATATTTAAAAGGGACCTAAGGGGCATTTTCTTTTCAGCAGAGGGTGGTGAGTGTATGGAACTTGCTGTCAGAGGGTGTGGTGGACGCTGGTACAATTACAACATTTAAAAGCCATCTGTGTGGGTATATTAGTGGAAGGAATTAGACGGATGCGGCTCAAATGCTGGAAAATAGAATTACATTAGTTTAGGTTTTCTGGGAAGCATGGACGAGTTGGTATTTCTACCACTCAAAGACTCTGCAAACTCTAATTTCACTCAGAATCAAAAAAAATTACCACATCTCAGATGGAGCCGTGCGGCTCACCTTCGCGATGCTGGCGCTCCACAATGAGGAAATGCATATCTCTTTTTGTTTCAGTCACTTGCCTTATCCCTGTAACTGTAAGAGGGGCACTCTCGGCGGCATGGCGTGGGCTGGGAACCCCGGAGAGGGACACTCTCGGCGGCATGGCGTGGGCTGGGAACCCCAGAGTGGGACACTCTCGGCGGTGGCGTGGGCTGGGAACTCCGGAGAGGGACACTCTCGGCAGCATCGTGTGGGCTGGGAACCCCGGAGAGGGACACTCTCGGCGGCATGGCGTGGGCTGGGAACCCCGGAGAGGGACACTCTCGGTGGAAGTATGCCATAATACCGGAGAAGGAAAGTGGGATTCTCTTTGTTATTTATTTTTTTCAAGTTTTATTCTCAGTCAAAGTGAATAATGTCTATGTATAAGCGACATTACACACTTTCCGCAGTATTTTTATATTGAATACTTATGACAACAAAGTATATTTTGTTCCAACTCTGCACGTTGCTACTTTTAACATAGCCATCTGATTCCCTTTTATATCGAGTGAATCTGACTCTGTCAGTCTGAGACAATGTTTTCCAGGGGGTTACCGCTCCCTGTGTGTAAATGTTCTTCCCCACATCACTTTTATTTCTTCTCCTCATGGCTTTAAATCTCTGCCTAACCGTTCTCGATCCTTTCAGACATGGGAGCATTCTCACCGTCTTATTTCCTTTGTCCATAGCCCTCATATTTTGGAAAGTTTCAATCAGACCAGCTCTCACTCTCCTATTCTGCAAGGAAATGTCTCAATTCTCCAAACTGCCTTTATCGCTGACATTTCTTATACACAGCGCTATTCACGGGAACCTATTCAGCGCTGTCTCCGATTGCTCCACCTCCCCACTAGCTGATGTTTCACGCCCAGAACTGAGCAACAAACAGCTGGAGGATTCACTCAGAGTTGGATTGTGTGCGCGCACATTACGACACGTTTGTTTTTGTTTTAATGTGTTTCCCTTTGCCCTGTTCGCCACAATGATTGCTCTGCCCCATCCCCACTTCAGCCAATCCAACCTCATTTAGCGAAGCTGCTTTCTCGAAAACTGATTGCAACTCTTGGCAAAAGTGATTACTTTTGATTTTGTTATAACGGGGACTGTTCGACACCCTTGCGTTAGACAGACTGACAAGAATTGGCTTTCAGCTCCACTCGATAGAAATGCATAAAATGCAAGAGAAGGAAAGTTTGGCAAATAGCAGCGAGAGTGGAATCTGACCCAACACGTGCAAAGCACAAGAGATTAACAGTTCATTTTCCTAACCCCTCAGCCGTCTCGTCACTGAAACCAAAGTTTACCATATGACCATGTTTATCTCATATCTCCAAACAGCTGAGTAAATTGTGCAGAGCAGCAGCTACCTCTCCTAGTATTAGTAACATGATAAACAGCAGACCACGATTCTGAGATGATGGTATGACGTCTGCAGGATGGGACTATCGAGCTCTCAATGAGACACTTCCTCATGTAAGTGAAGCACAATTTTTTAAAAAATGCTCAGGGTCAAGATCTGTTGAATCAAATTCTGTGAAGAGTTGAAGCCGGTGGAATGAAAAGCGCCGTGACAGCGGGGACTTAACGTTGTCTGTGAGGAATTGTCTTTCAGATTCAAGGAGAATATACAGTGTTGTTCCCAAATGAACTAAACAACGCAAAACGCCGCAGAAACTAATGTCTTCCAACGGAGTGTGTTTTGGTTAACATTACCATTTGTCATTTTCCTGACCATGATGCTTCAAGAATCAATGGTTTATATTCATAAATGCTACTCTGGGCAAGGTTTGATCTCGCAACCTCGGCATTTCACACATCTATCTCTGTGTGTCTTCTTGCAATATTAATTGATCCCAAAATATGATACTTCAGCACACGTTATGAGAAAAAGACGGGAATAACAGTCACGGCTGTGATTCGAATTTGAGTCAATATTGCTATGGCCGCAACACAGAGTACTAATCACAACGCAATCAGGGCGCAACATATTGACCAGACACAGAGTGAAAAATAATTCGGTGCTCGAGAACATGCCAGGAGCAGTGTCAGACGCACAATATGAATAATTGGCAAACAGCAGATTGAGATGGAGAACACAGAATGGCAGGAATCTATGCAGTTCGTGGTTCGAGAGGATATGAAAGCTCTGTGTTGAACCTGTAAAAGATTGAGATGAAGTGATTTCTACAAATAAAAACACATTAAGAACTCGTGGGATAGTGCAGCTGAACAGTGTTGAAGTACAAGGTCATTTGTGATCTCATTGAACGGTGAGCTGTGCTTGAAGTTGGCAATTTATGTCTGTGGGATGAACGTCAGTTGATAGAATTGTTCCAAATTGAAGTGTTCACTGTATTGAGGAAGCTGAGGAAGATGCAGAGTAAACTCATTCAGATGTGACTTCTGGGGCAGCAAATACCTTTCCTGCAGCACTGGTGAAATTGTACAGCACAGAGGAGAAACGTGGTGCATAGAATTTGGGTTGTTGGGCCCAGCAGCCTTTCAGAAGACAGGGCTTACTTGGATGTAAGACATCAGAGCAAATATGGATGGTCTTTACTGGTATATAAAGGCATCATAAAATAAACTGGAACAGGATTGACTCAAATTTAAAGACATTGGAAAAGACACAGATTGGGTTTACTCTGACATAACGACATTTTTCAAGTAAGCGGATTACTGGGCTGAGGGAAACCGTGAAGGAACGCACGGGTAGAAAACAGGAAAGACTGAGTGGTTATCAATCACCAATTTACCAGATGGTGGGAGGTTGGTGAGAGCAGATTGATGGGAAATACCCCGTTTTGAATGAGTCAAGTGCAAGAGTTCAGAGATTCAAAGTCAACGATGAGCGACAAAGAAACGTTTGCAGCAACATTTTTATTTAGTCAGAGCTATTCAAATCGGGAACGATTTTCGAGAAAAAAAAGCGAAGCTGATTCCAGAATTTTTAAAAGGCAAGTGTAATAACTAGATAATTGTAACCGAATAAGACTAAGTATAAAAAGAGCGTGTGGTTTTTATCGGTGCAGCAGCCTGTTCCATGTGTACTATTAGCAATCACAAAAGATCTGAGCTGTTTGGTTTAGCTTTCCAGAACTCTGTTCTTTACCGCAGCACTTAAACTGTCTTTTCAACTTGGCACCAAAATTTGATGACAACATTCAAAAGGCCCATTGAGAAAAAGCGAATTCCCTTCGATTGTTATAATGACCTGTGCCAGTTTGCAGGGAAGTGAATAATATGAAACAGATTAAATAACCATTCCCAGAATTTAAACCAGTGGAGGATCAGAAATATGAGAATGGTCATTGAACTGAAAGCCCAACTCTGTTTCTCTGTCCACAGATGGTTCTTCACTTGGGGAATATTTGCAGCTTTTTGATTGATAATTAAGAAATTTCCCAGGGATAGAACACTGCCCACAGTCAAAAACTGTCTTTTTTTTCTCTGATAAATTCCATTTTACTCAACATTGCTGTGTGATATTTCCCACACCCTGATGTCCCAACAATCCCTGCCCCACGTCACTAAAAGCTGCGCCGGGTGAGGTTGGAGCTCACAGCCTCGGCATTTCACGCGCCTCCATACCGTCAGAGAAGGACCGCGCGCTCACCAATTGCATCACTGGAGCCACAGCGTAGCCCCATGCGCTCACTGCCATCCCCATTTCCGGTTGTGACTTCCTGGCTGGGCCAATGAGTTTCTCTGTTTCTGGGCCTGGCAACTGGGGTTATATGGTTGTCTGCAGCAGTGGTTACATCCTTATGTGAGAGAGCTGGTGAAGAATCCGATATAATCTGCATTACCATTGAAAAATACATTTCAACACTCGCCTGCACTATCACCTGAGTCTTTGATATTTTGTAGAAATTTATCAATTTCAGTCTTTAACATACTCACTGATGGAATTTTCACGGCTTCTGAGAGCATCAGAGTTAAAGATTCCAGCCTACTGTGAATCCTCATATTACGGTGCACTGCTTGGAAAGTATTCCTGTTGTGTAGCTAGTGCTGTTCCTAACATACCCTCTGCCACTGTCATTTTTGGCAAAACTAGTGACCTCCCATGTGCGGCGCCGTGATTGTATAGTGGTTAGTGCTCTGTGTTGTGGCTGCAGAAATCTTGATTCAAATCTGAGTAAGGGCAAAGGGTATTTACTGCAATATATTTCATTCCTTGTGACACATGCTGCAAAAATGCATCAAACACTTTTCCGTGAAAATATTCTTCGAGGAGATGACATTCTTCTCTCAAATCCACGTTCTCTCACATATCTGTGTTTGATGAATCAGAATTCACACCCACATTTCTCTCCCTCCCACAATCACAAACTCTCCTTTATGTTTCTCTTTCCAGTTCACTGAGGCACTGTGCAACCTAACATTTGTTTTCACATTGACATTGTTCACTCTGTCCTGTTGCAGTCATTGTTGCTGTGTGAACGTGCCCCGTCTTACCACCAGGAACTTTAAACCAGTCAATCCTTTTAGATACTGTGGTTGCGAGATTAAAACTCACGTTGCATTTTTACTGACATGGGCCAAAGATTATTGGAACATCAGACTTAGGAAATCAACAGAGGGCAATACTGAGCAAAATAGACTTCATCGTTAAATACCAGTTTCTCTCGCTTTCTGCATCATTTATTTCATTTGTTTATTCGACGAGTGCTTGAGTATTGTGTGCAGTTCTGTAATTCACATTATTGTGGAGATGTGATAGCACTAGAAATGGTACAGAAGAGATTTACCAGGATATTGACTGTGCCAAAGAGTTTCAGTTACGAAGAGAGATTGAACAGACTGTGATCATTTTCCTCAGAGCAGAGAAGATGTAGAAAGTAATGAGTTATATTGATAGGGTAGACTCAAATAAACACTTCCCCTTGATGGAGGGATCAAGCACCAGGGACCGTCTATTTACAAAGGAGGAAGGTTTGAGTAAACGTGCGGAAAAACTTTTTCAGCCAGCGGGTATTTGGAATCTGGAACCTCTGCCTGTAGGTGTCCGAGAGGGAGATATCCTGATAATTTTAGGAAGCATTCAGATGTGAATTTGTGATGCTAAGGCATTGCCGGCTGGGGGCTCAGCGACAGAGATAGACTTCGGATACTTAAGCGTTTGTATTTGATTGGTACACACGTAAAGAGCTTAAGGGGAAATTGGGCTTCAGGTCCTGGGTTGTGTAGTGGTCAGTTTCCGTGTCTCCCTCGCAGGGGCCTGGTTTCACTTCCCAGCCCAGGAAAATACAAGCATTTGTGGGGACCGTTTCGCGAAATTTTGATTTCACCTTCAGCTGATGTCTGCACGCAGTTTTCATGTTTTCACCATGTATGTGTACAAGTGTTCCAGTTTCTTCCTCCAATCTAAACTTATGCAGGACAATTGGCCCTGGGAAATTGCCCCATTGTGTGCAGGCCAGGTAGTTCAGCCATCGTAAGTGTGGGTTTATAGCGATTGGTGGGTGTCACTGTATTATACTTGGCTCTGTGTGAGAATGGCCACTGCTTCATTTTGGGCTCAGAGGTATAATGTTCACTCTTTCATGTTGGACTCTGCGCGGGAATGCTCAATGTTTTATATTGGACTCTGAGAGGATGTTGCTGGTTTATATTGGGGAGATTGGTCACGGTCTTATATTGAGAACTGGGGCAGAATGTGCACTGTTGTATATCGGGCTCTGGGGGAGATTGGTTACTGGTTGATCTTGATCCCCATTCTACTTCTCCTGTACTTTTGTGGGGATGATATGTGCTGCAACAAACACTTGCAGACCTACAATCAAAACAAAAATGAGCGGCAAGTTGAACATGTATTTTCAGACTCAGTGACTAACAAATGCTATATGTCTGTGAGAATGTGCATTTCGATGAAGGTAGTACGAACTGCACGACATTTCTGGGATTTAGATTTTCACGCTGGAATATGATTCGGTCCCTTGATCGAAACAGAATAATATTCCGGTGTAAGTGAAATATGATTAGCACCGGATGGCAGAGAAAATGCACAAAGCAGAGCGAGCTGCATACAAGATGTCACTGTGAAATTTACTTCTAGCTATTAAACTTGTATTGCAAAATAAGCAGTCGGGAAAAATCCTTTGTGTCCAAAGATAAGCAGGTTTAGAATCCGAGAGCTGCAGGTCCGGTTGTGAAATTGTTCTCAAAGCAGTGAATGTACGAGCCGCACGATAATTCCTTTCACCTTCCTGGCCTTTCTGATGAGCCAGTCATATTGCATTGAAGATTTCCACTTTTGAGCAAGAACAAATACCAGAAGTCACACAACGCCATGTTGTCCAAGGGATTGTCTCAGATTTTTTTTCGATGATGCTATGGGAGCACAACAAAATCAAAAGCACAGGCAAAGACTTCGAGGATCCCTGTCCTGTTCGCCCATTTCTTCTCCGCTTGCCTTTGTCCAGCTACAATATCAATTTCTCACCAGATGCCGATACCCCTTAATTCAAAACAAAAATCAATGGAAAGCTGAACGCACCTTTCGAGACTCGGTTAAGCAATGAATGTAATGTGCCTGTGAGACACTACAAATTGGTATGCTTTGATAACGAAAACATGAAATGCACGACATTTGTGGAATTTAGATTTTTGCTTTCGTAAATGATTTGGCTCATTGTTCGAAACAGAATGCCTTTCTAATCATATTGACAGAATGTAAAAGGCAATCAGGGCCCTCAAAGAGGTGCTATCAGGATGTGATTGCTCTTCCGAATGTGAAAAGCTCTGAGTCATCTTTGTGTCCCTAGTTGCTGGCTGAATAAGATAGCATTTCCTTCATCAGAGCTGTATGTGCCTCACTTTCTTCCTCCTCTCTATTTAGATTTCCTTCCTCCTCTCTGATAGCAAAAATAATGGATGCAATGTCATTTGGTAGGCTGACTGTCATAACCTCAGTTTCAATTCCCACACAGCTTAGGTTTCAAAGCACACCTTAGAGTTAGTGGCTCTATGACAGCGTGAGTCAAGAGGTTCTTCTGAGCCGGAAAATCCATTCATTCTTGTTGTTGAACAAATGACCCACCGATGTGTCCAGCGCTAAGAATTTCCCTACTCCAAAATATGATTGAAGACTTCTGGTTTTGATTCAGATATGGCAGACAGTTTCGGAAGTAAGCATCTGAGAGTCTAATTTGAGATGTACTTGAAAGAGAGGGTAAATCAGGAATCCGTGGTGCACTGTGCCACCAGCAAATCAGGCTCCCACTTGGCATCGTACCAGGATGACTTTGCACCTAAAGCAAACGTGAAACTATTACTCTGCCGAGATTATCAGAGCACGCCAAGTGCACTCTTAACATTAATGACCATCTGTGCAGGACAATTGATTGCATATTCAAGACCATATAGAGGATAGGAATTTAACAAAACTTGGCACTGCAGTTAATTAGAATTGTATTTATTTCGCCATAACCACAAATTTTTGTGCCCACTGACCTTTGTACAGCATGAGAGTTGCAGACATTCGTGTTTTACTTTTCATTTTTGAAACTTATCGATATTGCCCAGCTTTGTTGGCATTATTGAGAAATAAAGACAATCACATTAAATGGCTCAGAAGATGTTCACAAGGATGATGCCACAGTTGCGCAGATTGAACTGCAGGGCGAAGCTGAATAGGCTGGGCCTAATTTCCCTGCATCGTCAAAGGCTGAGGAATGGACTCAGAGAAGTTTATAACGGCATGAGGGACATGGGCAGGGTGAATGGTTGAGGCCTTTTTTCACCGGGTGGGCGAGTGCAAAACAAGAGACAAGTATTTGAGGAGAGAGGGAAAAACTCAAAAAGTAGCTGAGGGGCATTTTTCATGCAGAAGGTGTTGCACAGATGCAATGTCGTTTTTATTTAGCATGGTGAAATTACATCATTCCAAAGGCACCTGGATGCGTGCAGGAATTGAATGGGTGCAGAGGAAATAGGGCCAACTTTTGGCAAAGGGGCTAGGCGAATTTAGGATAACTGGTCGGCAAGGACAAGTTGCACCAAAGTGTCTGTTTCTGTGCTGTCCATCTGGACGATCCTGCAGGTGATGGATTCCCGGTTGAATTCTTTGTTTGCTGACCCGGTCGTGCTGCTCTCTGTGGTGCAAACAGTTAGCATCTTTGGCTATTGGACCAAAAGTTTGGTGGTTTGACCCCATCCATAGACGATGCATTCCCGACCTTGCAACCCTGATGACCATTGGCCTCAACAGATTGTCACTGAGGATTTTGCACGCAAGAAGATAACCATGTTAGCCCCTCAGATATCAAGTGAACCCCCAAACAGACAGCTCTTAACACGCAACCGAAGCAAAATTGACAAGGCGAACACAGTTCCAGACATGCCAAAGTGTGCATGCTATCTATGAGACAACCCAACGTGTCTGTGCCATGATCTGCTCACCCAAGTGAGAGTGGGGCAATTCCAAACTGTGCTTCCAATTCTACTCCCAGTGTAGTCCAACGCCACTTTACAGAAGCAGTTCAAATAGGGATAAGTAAAGAACATGATTAGAAGGACCCATGAAAAGTGACGATTAGCAATCACAGTCTCAAAGAGGCTGGGTTTCCCTTCCGATCAGCAATGTGGGTGTGCCTGCACGGCAACGATTACAGCAGATCGAGAAGGTGGTTCATTAGTTCCCTTCTCCAGGGCAGAAATGGAGGAAATGTGAGAAATGTACCAAAATTTCACCTGTCCACAACTGCAAATAACTGCGACTGGAATTAATGCAGGATTTCATTTCACAGCAGCAGTGGTACAGCGATCTCCACTTGCTTTCAGTTAAAAGACGGAACAACGCAACTTGCCTGGAACATGAAGCAGCAGTGCAATCTGCTTGTTCCAGCATCTGCAGTTCGCATTATCTCTGTTCCTAATATCATGCTGGAGACATTCCATGCCACGGCACCATGGAAACATGGTCTGGAGGCTGATCGATGGAGGATCTGTGCTGTCCTATATCATAGAACAGTCTGCGAGCAGCAAAGTCATTTTGTTGCATTCAACATAAATGCAGCTCATCCCGACCGTGCTTTGGCAAAACCTCTGCCTCCTCAGGGACTGACAACTCAGACCAGCACCTGACACCACGACAAGCCGTTTGCTCAGATATGGCATTTTCCGATGCTAATACCGCAAAAGAACAACAGCGAAGGCACAGGGAAAGGCTTTGAGAGTGCCTATCCGTCTCGCACATTTTCTTAGCTGCTCAGGTATGCCGAGCTACAGTATCAAATCACCCCCAGATACCGATTGTCCACCAACCAAAACTAACATCAATGGAAAGATGAATCTGCCTCGTAGGGCTCTGTCGAGCAACAAATGTACTGCGTCTGTGAGAAACTGTATTCGGTTATGCTTCGATAAAGAAAATATGAATTGCACGACATTTCAGGAATTTGGACTTTCACTTTGGAAACTGATTTCACCCATTCTTCGAAATAAATAACTGTCGCATTTACACATAACATAAAAAGCACCGGACGACAGAAAAAATGCACAAAGCTGAGCAGGCCGTCCTATACTAGATGATAATGTGCAGCCATTCGAACGTCAATGCAGGTATGAGGTAACTTACCCTTGTCTTTCTCCTTAACTGTGCATTTTTGTCTGCAGAGCTTTCCAAACCTGGACATGACCAAATGTCAGACTTCTGGCGTGGACTCATGCATATTGAGACATGGCAGACCACAGCAGAATTTGGCATTTCAGAGACTAATTTTGAGATGTATTTGAAGAAGAGGGTAAATCAGGAATCCATGGTGCACTGTGACACCAGCAAGTCAGGCTTCGGCTTGACATTGAACCAGAATGCCTTCGCACATAAATCAAATGTGAAGCTATGACTGCAGAAATTATCAGAGCACGCTAAATGTACTCTTAAAGTTGTGACCATTTGTGCTGTACAAATCAGTGCATCTTCAGGACCAGAATGAATAGAAAATTAACAAAACTTGTCACTGCAGTTAATTGGAATTGCATTCCTTTTGCCACAACAGCAGAGATGGCCAAATAAATTCAAAACAAGCATGACTGGCGGGAAGAGCACACAGCAATGTTTTGTCTATGTTAATGCTGAGGCCCGTGGTTGGTCAAATAGAAGCAAACGCTGCTGCTTTTGACTGGGTTTGAGGCAGGGACTTTTAGCCTTTGAAGCAAATGTGATATCCACCACACTACACAAACACCACATACAGGCCTCATTCCCGCCGACTTTCACACAGTATTGAAATTTGCAGACCTTCACATTTTACTTTTCATTTTTAAACAGATTCATGTAGACCAGCTTTGTGGAGAAACAATTATTGAGAAATAAAGAAAATCACATAAAATTGTTCAGAAAATATTCACGAGTTTGTTGCCAGGGTTGCACAGTCTGGACTGTAGGGCGAAGATGAATCGGCTGGGCCAAAATTCCCTGCAACCTCGGAGGCTGAGGAATGGACTTAGAGAAGTTTATAAAGTCATGAGGGATATGGAGAGGGTGAGTGGTCAGGAACATATATTTAAGGTGAGGGCAGGGGAAGTTAAACAGGAGCTGAGCGGCATTTTTCACGCAGAAGGTGGTGTGTGTATGGAATGGACTTCCAGAGGAAGTTGTGGAGGCTGGTGAAGTTACAACTTTTCAAATTCATCTGGTTACGTGCATGTAGGTTTTAGAGGGAGCAGGGCCAAATGTTGCCAAATAGGGCTGGATGAACTTAGGATAACTGGGAGGCATGGGCAAGGCGTACTGAAGTGATAATATCACCAAAATGTTGAAGTTTTCTGCAACAAAATGTAGACAGAAGTGGAGAATCTTTTCCACAGTTTTACAGGGTAATTGTGAGATGACATCGAGACAGCTGTTGGCATAAAGACATTAAAAGCAATCCAGAGAAGAGTCACTCAACTAACTCCTGTGAGGAGCGTTTATTTTCAGAGGAATTCTTGATCAAATTGACCCTGGATCTTGGGTGGCATCATGGTTCAGTGGTTGGAACGGCTGCCTCACAGTACCAGGGACGTGGAATTGATTCCACCCTCAGGGAACTGGCTGTTTGCATGTTCTCCTCGTGTCTGTGTGTGTTTCGTCTCACAGTGCAAAGATGTGCTGGCTGGGTGGATTGTCTCCATACCATTTAGGAATGTGCAGATTAGGGTAGTGAGTCTGGATGAGACGCACCGAGGATCGCTGTGGACTTGTTGGGCTGAAGAGCATGTTTCCTCAGTGTAAAGGATCCTACGTCTATGACTTCAGGCGAATAATACTTGAACTTTTTTTAAACCCATAATATTCTGAGCAGTGGTTTCAAGTTGAATGCTGAAATGGATTTCACTTTGTGCGACAGATTTCCATTTGTGGATGGGCTATAAAACTGAAGAATATCCCAATTAAAACAATTGTAATTTCTTTTAACCTCCTCAAAGGGTCGTGTGTTTGTGTCATTTTCTTCCCAGAGAAGCTGAATGACAGGTTATTAAATATTCTTAAGGCAGAGGCAGACATCTTTCTGACTAAGAATGACAGACTAACATTAGAAGGCAGGCAGGAAATCGCACTTAAGGCTGCAATCAGATCATCCATGACCGTTTTGCTTGGTGGAGCTCGTTCTAGTTGTCCAATCACTTACTCCTGATCTTAGTTTGTACAGTGTCTTTTGGAGGGAAAGATAATGAAAGCATTCTCATGACCACGAAGGCTCTACCTTTCAGAATGATGGGCCTGACTTCCAAATGTGAATTTTTAACAGCATTGGGAAAATATTTGGAAAGTTTCATGGTTTTACAGAGAGATACAGACAGAGGACGACGGGAAAATGTCATTAAAACTGCTTTAGAAATCAGACCGGGTCGAACGTATTTATTTAATGGAGCAGATTCCTTTCATTTGAGTTTGCAAATTGAGTTCCATTAGCAAGGCCACTATTTATTACCTGTGATTAATTTCCATGCAGAATATGGTGGTGAACCCCAGTGGTCCTGATGCAGGGACACTAAGAGATATGTTACAGAGAGAGGCACAGGGTTCTGAACAAGTGACAGAGAAGGGGCAATGCTATTGATGCAAGTCAGAATATTGTGTTATTTTGGAGAATGTATTCCCCACCACGTGAGGCTCACAAGCCATGGAAGTGGTGAGACTACATTTTCTGTTTTCAGGGCACACAAACAAGCCCCTCAGCTCAATATGTCTACACCAGGCCAAAACACCAAATTTTATTAATCCCACTTACCTCGAGGTCCACAGTCTACTAGGTCCTAATATTTTATGTGCTCATCCAGCTACTACATAAGCGTTGTAGTATCTGTGAGCTGAGCTGTCAGTTGGTCTTTTATTTAAATTTATGCATGAAGTGAGTTCTGCAAATAGATCACACAGTTTCAAAGACAGCCGTGAGCTCATCGATCAATAAAACTCTCTGCCTTCTTCAATAATGGTGAGAAAGTTGGAGTTTACGTTTAATTCATTTGGAAATTTACCACAGCGGGACCAGCAGTAGTTTGCTTGAATTTCGAGTCCAGTTTGTGTTGAAGCATCCACAGTGTTGTTGGGAGGGAAGCTCTGCATTGCATGTTGCATGGCAGTGTTGCTGGGAGTAAGTATCCCTGGTGGTGGAAGGAAGTTAAAATGTTGTTGCATCTGTGCTCATACAGGTACCAGAGGATTTCCCGTCATACTCCTGCTTCGTGCCATGTAGATAATGGAAAGATTTTGAGGAGCTTTAGGAAGTGAGCTGCTTGCCCCAGAATTGTTAGTATCTGACGTGTTCGTTTAGCTTGTTGGTCCAGTTGACTTTCTGTCAACATTTACGCATGGAATATTTGCTTTCGGAGATTAATTAATCCACTGAATATCAAGGGAAGGTTTTTGCATTATCTTCTGTTGGAGATGATTGTTGCTTGATCATTTAGACGAACTTTTCTTGTTAGGCATTCATCAGCTAAACCAGAAAGATGTGCACATATTTCAGAATAGGGACGTTGACAGCTGAAGTACCTGATTGCGAATCATGCTGAGGAGTGAGTTTCAGTTCAATTGGGTTGCTGGTGTTTTCTTCCCTTTTCAGTGTGGTCTGATATTTTGAGAACATTCACAATCCAGACTCTCGCACGAACATTCTCTTTGGAAGCACATTTTTACCTAAGAAAAACGTGGAAGAGAATCATGGAAACAGTCATAAAGGTGATTAGCACAGCGGGAGAGGGGCGAGTCACTACAACTGGCAGGAAAACTGAACCTTTTTCAAAGTAAGCACATGGGAAGAAGGAGTTTATTCTTCTTTAGAATAATAACCATGTTACAGGTATGAAAAGGTTGAACTCAGTGGCACAGAAATTTCGCGATCTGAAAGGAGCTGATTGAATGACATGGGGAGCACAATCTCAAAGTAATGCCGTGTTCCTAACAAAGGTTGGGATCACAAGCATCCAGTCAGCTCTTGCCTATCTGAAACTACAGACCGAAATTTGTAAACATGATATTTCTTGATATTTTGAACAGGACGCATTCTTCCATGAGATTTGGAGGGCACTAGGAAGGGCAGAGTTTATTTGCCATGTCCAATACCTTTGGAGAAAGTGAAAGAGAGCTGTCTTCTTCAACGTGTTCTCTGTAAGTGGTGCAGGTGTACACGCAGAGCTGTGTGTAAAGAGATTCCAAGGTTTCTTCACTAATGATAATGATAGAACAGCAGGTTTGTACCCAATCAGAATGGCATGTGACTCGGAAGACAACTTGCAGGGGTTATTTTCCCATTGTTCACTCGAGAACATTACCAGGGCAGGACTTTCTCCAAATAACACTCATCACAGTTTTGCTCAGGGACCTTCATGCTACACTCAGTCAGGTGCTACTTTGGTGACAAGAAAGTCACTCTGATCTCACCTCAATTGACGCTGGGACATCGGTTGATACAATAAACAGCAAAAGAACAGAACACAGAATGTTTGAACAATGTACTCACTGCCCTCACAATATTAAAAAAAAGTTGATGCGTGGGCTGCCGATTCTGTGAGGAGACATTTGCCCTATTTGTGATAAGGCTGTTTGGTCAAGCATCATGTCAGAGGGACAAAAAGAAGCTCCACTTGAAACAAAGCTATCCCATTCCCGGTGTACAAGATAATGGCAAGCACAATATTATCTGTCTTTATTGGACATTGATCATTTCAACCTCATGATTCATTGATGATCAATGGTAATACAGAAAGCAACATTGCAAATGAGCAATGCAGCAGAATTATATAAACTGTGAAAAGAAAACATCCATCATTCTCCCTCCCCACGGAACTTCACTAAGGCAATTGACACTAGTAGATACGACGAAGAGCCACTGATATCAACGTCCAATCCAGCCAGTTGTTATTGTGAACTGAGCGTGCTGTATTGAAATGGTTTAATTGGAACTGTTTATTCAGTGACTGTGGTTGATGTCAGTCCCCGTGGATTCTAACTGTGCTGCAGGAGGCTTTCCCTCTCCCATTTTTAAAAGGACTCCATTCAATGAATTGTTCTGTAATAACACCTCCAACGCTGAAAGGGAACAGCAGCTACAGAGACAGGTTGAGGAGAGATCAGGCTCTGAGAACAATGGACTTGAATATTACAACAATGGATCAGAATCTGAGAACGATAGACTGGTTACAACAATGGGCAGGAGTTTATACTGGGGTCTTTTTTTAATCTTCCCTGGGATGGGGTAACATTACAATGGCGGATATATGGTCTGCTGATGACTATTCAGGCGCGTTACTATCCCATTCTCGCTGTTGTTGGTGTTCCTCGTAATTCTCTTTATCACTGTCCAATTATTAATTCCATAAAAGATGTTGAACTTCATTGCTATTTCTGTCATCTTTATTTGGAAAATACAGAATTATTGTCTTCAGTTTCAGTTATAAACTCTGTTCATTAACCTGAAAGCAGTACTGTTTATAACCTTGAGGAATTTTTCACTGAACTAATTGATGTTTCGGTATTTTCTCCATGACCAAATCTTTCCACTACCAGCTCCTTAATATCCTCAGCCTCCAACTCTGCATTAGTGTTGATGCTGAATGATCCACTCCTTGGTAAAATTCAGACTTTACTGTTCCAGCTCTCTTGTGACCACTCTCCCTGCGTCACAAGTATTTCGAGCACAAACTTGTTCCTGTCTCAAATTACTTCATGATAGGGACTCCACATCAGAATGGTAAAGTCACTGGACAGGTAATTTAGAGACGCTGATTGTTACATTAAAGACACTGTCTCAAATACTACAACATCTGATAAAAGAACTTAAATTCAAATAATAAGATTGGAATAAAAGTGAATTTCAATAATGCCAAACATAAACCCAGCAACATCTTGTTCAAAGGCCTAGCAGTATATATTAATATATAAGTTAATAATAATATATGGCATAGATGTAATATATATAGTTAATAATAAATATATCGGTCAAATGCAACTTAGTAACAATGGACTGAGGAGCAGGATTGTGTGATTAGATGATATGACACGGTTGCATCAGACACTAAGACTGTGGCTTATCTAGTTGTGTTCTCAGCCACACTTTCCTGTCGTCAATTTGATGTGCTTGATTCACTTTTCTACCAAATATCTAATCATCACAGCTTTGAATACATGCAAACACGCAGGCAACACAAACTTTTGGGGAAGAGACTTCCCTATCAAAGTGCCCTTTGAGAAATTTTCCTAATCACTCTTTTTTTGGAGGTTTGAGGGTCACTGTTCCTTTTTCTAGTCCCAGTCCGCTATTGGACACGACAAATTGTAAATGTAATCAGGTTGGTGAAATCTCCACATACCTAAGTTTCAGACTGGATAAGGTTCAGTATTAGGGACAAGTCAGGTAGACAACTTAAATTTGCAAAAAATAGCAAATCTGTTTCCAAAGAAAATTTACTGAAGCTATGATGGAAAAAGATAAATGACAAACAGTTTGAACACTGAAAATGTAGACATCAATACTGATATTTCTATAAATACTGAGAGACACAGAAATGCACACACTCAGACACACATGTATGCTCAAACACACACATGCACACAAGCATTGTCGCACACACAGACGCACACATACACCCATCTGAAGACAAACAGGAAATCAAAACAAAATCTGCAGGATATTAGCTTGAAAGAGCATTTTCCAAATAGCTAAACTCAAGTTGAGGAAAAATGAGACTGCCCCAAGAAGAATTCTGCCACTGAAGTTATTCTGCTACCACAATCTGCTGGCAACACAGTTTCTTCCTGAAAAGCTTTGATTTGGTTGAATTCCATTTACTTCAGTCGGGGGAGATTACAATGAATCCTCTTCAAGAATTCTCCACAAGTGATTAAGATCATGGATGGATTTTCAATTCTGATACATCACTGTGAGGAGGAATAGAGACAGAGGGAGAAATAGGGCATTGCTTCTCAAGTAGGTTACACTTTCTCCTTCGAAGAGCCAAAGCATACAATAATGTGAACCAAACACCAAACTGGACCATGTGAGGTCTCCTTGAACATCGCCCGGACTGCATGATTCAATTCCTGTTTCCTTCACCATGTAGAAGCAATTTGTAATTTAAAGATATGTTTGTATGTGAACTTGTTATTTTCGTATAATAAATTCTTGGCTTCATACTGTCTGTGTTAAAATGAAAACACTGTTTTCTTAAAGTAAAATCCTTAGTTTTTGTCCCCCATCCAAGAGGAAATGTTCATCAACTATGCTCCTGATAGAGTTTCATAGAGATCTTATATAGTCCAACGTGAACATCTCTCATTCTCAGGCCTGAAGTGTTATGACTTTATAGAGGATTATAAAATAATGAGTGGCATGAATAAAGAGAATAATCAAAGCCATTTTCCAATGGTTGGAAGCCCAACACTCGAGAACATATGTTTATGATGATAGGGGAAAGATTTAAAAGAGTTTGTTAAAAAGGGTTTGTTCTTATCACGCATAAGGTGGTGCATGTATGGATTGAGCTGTAAGAGAAAGTGAAGGAGGTGGGTACAAGTTCAGCATTTCATAGGGTACATGAATGAGAAGGGTTTAAAGGGATATGGCCATAAGGCTGCCAAATGAAACTAGATCAGGTTGAGATTTCTAGTCAGCATGAATGAGTTGGGCTGAAGGGTCTGTTTCCATACTGTTTGAGTCTATGTCTCGACAATGTCTTCATGCCAGAAATGACTGAACAGAAAATCTCTGAAAAACTTCTAAATCAATTGATTTTTTTTCCAGTTTAGGGAATTATAACTGCTTATCTTTTCATCCAGAATGTAAGGAGGCATGGGAATCAGGGAAATTTGGCTGTCTGGTTACAAACCTGGCTATCCAATAGAAGGCAGAGAGTGGGAGTAGATGGAAAGTATTCAGTCTGGAGCTCAATGACCAGTGGTGTTCTGCAGGGATCTGTTCTAGGACCTCTGCTGTTTGTGACCTTTATAAATTACTTGGATAAGAAAGTGAAAGGGTAGGTTAGTAAATTTGCTGATGATACAAAGGTTGATGGAGTTGTGGACAGCGTGGTGGGCTGTTGTTGGTTGCAGTGGGACATTGACAGGATGCAGAACTGCACAAAGATTTGGCAGATAGAATACAACGCAGAAAAGTGTGAAGCGATTCATTTTGGAATGTCGAATTTGAATGCAGAATACAGGGTTAATGTTAGGCTTTTGGGCAGTGTGGAGCAACAGAGAGATCTTGGAGTCCATGTCCAGAGATCCCTCAAAGTTTCTACCCAAGTTGCCAGGGTTTGTAAAGAAGGTGTATGGTGTGTTGACTTGCATTGGCAGGGGCTTTGAGCTTAACAGCCAGGAGGTTATGCTGCAGTTCTATAAAATTCTGGTTAGTCCACACCTGGAAGGTTGTGTTCAGTTCTAGTCACCTGATTATAGGAGAGATGTGGAGGTTTCAGAAAGGGCGCAGAAGAGATTTGCCAGGATGTTGTTGGGCTGGAGGGCATATTTTATGAGGAAAGGTTGAGAAAGCAAAGGCTTTTTTCATTGGAGCAAAGAAGGATGAGAGGTGACTTGATGCAGGTGTACACGATCGTGAGAGGCATAGGTAGAATGAATCGTCATAGACAATTTTTTTCCCCAGGGCAGAAATAACTATTACGAGGGGGCATAACATCAAGCTGATTGAAGGAAAATGTTGGGGACATCTCAGAGGTAAGTTCTTCACGCAGAGAGTGACGGGTGCATAGAATGCACTGGCGGCCGTGGTAGTGGAGTCAGATACATTAGGGACTTTTAAGCAGCTCTCAGATAGGCACATGGAGGATAGTAAAAATGCAGGATGAGCTTGATGTTAGCAGCATAATATTTTGGCACAACATACTGGGCCAAAGGGCCTGGACTGTACTGTTCTGTTCTATGTTCAACATTCTATGTTTTAGATATTAGCCCATCATGTGGAGCTGTGCAGACCACATCACTGCATTGCACGGTATCACTGAGTTAGATGGCTGTCCAGTGAGTGGAAATTTGCAGCCAGTGTTGTAAGTGACAGGATGGACAGCTCCTGTCCATTTACAGCTCCATATCTCAAGTGTGCTGCAAAAAAGGGTGCTATGGATGTGAGACAAAGATGATGAGACAAGCAGTTTAAATACCAACAAATGGCAGGGGTTTGGGATATAGATGGAGCGGGAGAGATTGAGAGACAATATTATGGCAGTATGCGTTCACAGGGTTCAGAATTTTGAAGCCAAGGTACTTCCATAGCATCTTGCAACATGGGCCAGAATTTCCAGAAATGATGGCTGAATAGGATTTTGGTGTGAGTGGAGATGATGGCGGGTTTTGCTTTCGCAATTGTACTGCAGATTTGTACCGAGGAGTGGCTTCAGCACAGTCTTCGACTCTTAGGGCTGAATCTGTCAACAATTTGACACAGTGATAATGAGAACTGCAGATGCTGGAGAACCAAGATAATAAAATGTGAGGCTGGATGAACACAGCAGGCCAAGGAGCATCTCAGGAGCACAAAAGCTGAAGTTTCGGGTCTAGACCCTTCATCAGAGAGGGGGATGGGGTGAGGGTTCTGGAATAAATAGGGAGAGAGGGGGAGGCGGACAGAAGATGGAGAAAAGAAGATAGGTGGAGAGGAGAGTATAGGTGGGGAGGTAGAGAGGGGATAGGTCAGTCCAGGGAAGATTGACAGGTCAAGTAGGTGGGATGAGGTTAGTATGTAGGAGATGGAGGTGCAGCTTGAGGTGGGAGGAAGGGATGGGTGAGAGGAAGAACAGATTAGGGAGGCAGAGACAGGCTGGACTGGTTTTGGGATGCAATGGGTGGAGGGAAAGAGCTGGGCTGGTTGTGTGGTGCAGTGGCGGGAGGGGACGAATTGGGCTGGTTTTGGGATGCAGTGGGGGAAGGGGAGATTTTGAGGCTGGTGAAGTCCACATTGATACCATTGGGCTGCAGGGTTCCCAAGCGGAATGTGAGTTGCTGTTTCTGCAACCTTCGGGTGGCATCATTGTGGCACTGCAGGAGGCCCATGATGGACATGTCATCTAAAGGATGGGAGGGGGAGTGGAAATGGTTCACGACTGGGAGGTGCAGTTGTTTATTGCGAACTGAGCGGAGGTGTTCTGCAAAGGGGTCCCCAAGCCTCCGCTTGGTTTCCCCAATGTAGAGGAAGCCACAAAGGGTACAATGGATACAGTATACCACATTGGCAGATGTGCAGGTGAACCTCTGCTTAATATGCACATCCCAGATGTCCAAGTTCTTTAAGGACCGCAACGTTCCCCCCACAGTGGTCGCGAAAGACCTCGACCGTGTCTCCCGCATTTCCCGCCACACATCCCTCACATCCCGCCCCCGCCACAACCGCCCCTCGTTCTCACACACCACACCACCAACCTCCGGATACAATGCATCGTCCTCTGACACTTCTGCCAACTACAATCCGACCCCACCACCCAAGACATTTTTCCATCCCCACCCTTGTCTGCTTTCCGGAGAGACCACTCTCTCCATGACTCCCTTGTTCGCTCCACACTGCCCTCCAACGCCACCACACCCGGCACCTTCCCATGCAATCGCAGGAAATGCTATACTTGCCCCCACACCTCCTCCCTCACCCCTATCCCAGGCCCCAAGATGACTTTTCATATTAAGCAGAGGTTCACCTGCACATCTGCCAATGTGGTATACTGTATCCATTGTACCCGGTTTGGCATCCTCTACATTGGGGAAACCAAGCTAAGGCTTGGGGACCGCTTTGCAGAACACCTCCGCTCAGTTCGCAATAAACAACTGCACCTCCCAGTCGCGAACCATTTCCACTCCCCCTCCCATTCTTTAGATGACATGTCCATCATGGGCCTCCTGTAGTGCCACAATGATGCCACCCGAAGGTTGCAGGAACAGCAACTCACATTCTACTTGGAATTCCATTTGTTTCTGAGTGGATCTGTGTGCCTGGTGATCTGACAGTCTGTGTCGACCTGTGTGCCTCTCTGTGTGCATCTGTGTATGCAACGGGTCTCACAGTCTCTGTGGTGTTTCAAGTGATGTGATGTCTCCCTCCAAAAAAGACCGAAAGATCTGTGCATGCTGTAAATCAGGAACAAAAAAAACAAAAGTTTTTGGAAAAGCTCAGTAGGTCTGGCAGCATCTGTGAAGGGAAAAAAATGGAGCTAGCATTTCGGGTACGGTGGATCTTCCTCAGAACAGTTGTGCAATGTGGAAATGATTTATTTTTGATCATTATTCCTGACACAGTGTACACATTAAAGAGTATTTCCACTGCAATTGTCTCCAAGCAACTCCGAGCGAAACATTTTGTAATGAGACGAGATGGATTTATTTCACTTTCGGAAAATTGTAATGCTTTGTAACGCATCCTTACAAATTATAAGTGCGAAAGGATTGAAAAGCCCTGAAACAGACCCGATGGTAGTGGCAATATCTCAACATCATTACGTATCCGAAGAAACTGCTCTGTGCTTCTGAAGATATTACTCGAAGAAGAAAATATTTGTGCAATTTGAGAGATTCACAGGATTTTATGACTTCTGTTAACGGAACCTGTTTGTTCAGTGACGTTGACTGCTGTCAGTGTCTATGGATTCTAATTATCCCAGTGGAGGGTTTCCATCTTTTAACGATAAATGGACTCCATTCAATGATAAATGGACTCAATTAAATAGTATGAGCAGGAGCATCACAGCCAGCACTGACAGAGATCAGCAGCTTCAGAGAGAGGGGGAGGAGAGATACGAATCTGAGAACATTACCCTGGGATGTTCCAAGAATGGACAGGACTTTATCCAATTATGTTTGGATTCTTTCTACGTTTTGTTGGACGTCATTATCATGTGGGTTCTATATATATCTCTGACATGATTCAATGTTTTTATTATCCTATTCTGGCTATAGTTAGTGTCTCTGGTTATTCTCATGGTCCAATTATTACTTTTATAAACCCTTCAAATTTATTACTGTTGCTTTCATTTACTGTACACTCCTTGCCACTGTTATTGCTCCTCAGATATCACTGAATCTAGATGTTCACTGTACAAATCACTGCTAACTGTATCAGTGAGCTGGTTCATTCATTCTCTCCAGTTTTGTTTCTGGCAGAGTGCCTATTGAGTCTCTATGTTGACATACTCAGTTTCAGCTTTTACCATAATTCATTGTATCACTGGCATTGTTATTTAAATATTGGGAACATGGAGGTCACTATTATTTTCTGATTACAAATTTCATTCCCTTCCCTTCACTCCATCCCATCCCTGGCCAACACCTGAGACTGAAACAGATGTGTCACAACTGTGATGATCCCTTTGGTCACGGGCTGATTCCTGACACCATACCCTAACCACTCTTAATTTTAACTCCTTACATTTCCAAATATACTTCATTGGCTCATCCCATCTGCTGTTCAGCCTTGAGCTATGAATACAGTTTTAGTGATACTAATTTTTTGCTGCTGACACTACCCAATTCAAGCCTCCATAAGCAAAACTTAATCGATCCTCCACAGCTTGTATCCAAACTCAGACCTAAATCCCATCCATCATTCCTGTGCATACTGATCTATATTCTTATTGGGTCTGGCAATACCTTTATTTTAATATTCTCAGGCGCGTCATCACACCTATCCGTGAAACATTCAGACTATGTCCGTAGAGTCCCCAACCGCTGCCTGTTGTTCATATTTAAACTTATTTTCTCCACACATGTTCTCTCTCAAACAACAATTTTTACTTCTGCCACCACCCACCCCATAATATCTAGAACATACACATAAACACTTTGCCTTGTATTGTGAATATTTTGGGTCCAAGCACCGATCCCTGTGATACCCCGCAAGCACTCTACTCCACAACATATTGTTTTATTCCGACTCACTGTTTCCTGTCAGCTGTCCCATTATAAATGTCTGTCCATATATCAGCTGCAATCCCATAAAGTTTGATTTTGCAGTGGAGAAATAGAGAATCCATTTTTAGGAGCTCCATTTACTGTTAGTCAAAGCATGAGCTGCCACCTTACCAATGCCAGCCTGTTTAGTGGTACATCTGCAGTACCAATCTGCTTTGCAATGGTCCCCACACTTAGGTTTCTTGGTGTCGCTGGGAAGAAATTTGTTTTGTTTTGTTTTCTTCTGTGAAGACAAAACTGAAGTAGTTACTTTCTAGTTCTGCCATTTCCCTGTTCTCCAGTTCAGACGGAAAGGAAACTGCACTTTTTTTTTGTCTCTGAGCCAGCACATTTCTGGAAGGTATTACAAATCACTCTGATAACCCTTGTTAATATACTCTCTAGACACCAGCAATTCCTGAATCTAGTGAGATAAAGAAAATAGAATGAATTCTGTAAATGAATGGTTTTGTAATTTTTTTTGTGACTGGCAGTAATAGGCATAGACAAAATTAACACAGATATGTGAAAAGGAAATCATATTTCAGAAACTGACTGGTTGACAAATTATGAAGAAGCAATGGGTACAATGCATTTTTATTTTTGATAAAATCCCAAACCTTGTATGCAACATCAAACCTTATGGGATTGTAGTTGATGTATGGACACATGTTCAGAATGGGACAGCTGACAGGAAACAGTGAGTACGAATGAAACAATATTTTTGGGAGTGGAATTTTAGAGGAGTATCACAGGGATGGGTGCTGGGACCCACACTATTCACAATACACATCAACGATTTGTTTGCATAAAAGAAATGTGATACTTCCAAGTCTGCTGATGGCATAAAACAATGTATGATTGTGAGAAGGCGATGTGAAAAACGCTCCGAGGTGATTAAGGCAGGTGGAGTGAATGGGCAAATGTATGGCAGATGAAGAACAATGTGGATAGACGTGGGATTGTAACTTTGGTGGGAACTGTACAATGGCAGTTTAAAATAAAAAGCAATTTTTAAAAGGTGATTGGTTGAGATATGTCCTTTAAAGTGCTTTATGCGCATTTTTCTTAAATTTTCTTCTGACCAGACCATTGAGGCTCATGTAGGGCAGCCATCCGTGAAGTCTGAAGTGAATACTAGGAATGGCATGGGCACAGCGACCAGTGTACATAAACCAGCCCAGTGGGTAGCTGTAACATTGAAAAGGATCTGGATCTCTTTGTACACCAGTCACTGACAGCAATATTGCAGGAACAAAAAGCAATTAGGGGGATAAAGTCTCATTGACCTACATTTCAAGGAGATTGGAGTACAGGAGTAAGGTTACTTTACTGTACATAAAGGTGCTTGGTGAGACCTCATCTCGAACATTGTGCAGTATTGTGTGCAGTTTTGGTCTCTTTATCAAATAAAGGACGAACTTAATGTTGAGGAAGTGCAGTGAAGAATGACCTCTACTCCTCGCCCACCTCTTCCACCCTACCTTCTGCATCAAAGCCAAAATTTTCCACGCTCCCATCAGTTCTGAGGAAGAGTCACTAGACCTCAAAGGTTAACTCTGATTTCTCACAACAGGCCTGCTAGGCTTTTCCATTAATTTCAGTTTTAGTTTCTGATCACTGAAGTGAGGTTCGTAATGAAGCAGAGTTTGGGTTGCCTGAGCCTGTACTCCATGAGCTTTGGGAAAATGAGTGGAGATAGCAAAGGAATTGGTAAAATTCTGGAAAGGTGAGACAGTCTGGAAGCAGGGATGATAATGCCCCTGGTTGGAATGTCTAAAACAAGGAGTATCTAAAACAAGTATTAGGTACGGGCAGGCCACTCTGCATTGAGATGAGATTCCCTACCGTGTGGAAAAAGGCCCCTTGTCCCAACAAGCCCACACCGCCCTTTGGAGCATCCCACCCTGTCCCACCCCCCCTATAACCCACACACCTCTGAACACTATGGGCAATTTAGCATGGCCAATCCACCTAACCTGCAACTCTTTGGGCTGTGTGAGGAATCCAGAGCACCTGGAGGAAACCCACATAGACACGGGGAGAATGTACAAACCCCACACAGACAATTGCCCGAGGCTGGATTCGAACCCGGGTGCGTGGTGCTGTGAGGTTGCAGTGCTCACTACTCAGTCACCGTGCCACCCGCAATTAAACGTCTGCACTCGGGGACTGGTAAACCTGGTGAATTCCCCATCATAAAAGGCTGTGGAAGTAAAGGCACTGAATATAAATAAGGATTTCCAGACACTACGGGGGTTGGGTAGAGACAGAATATTGTGTGAGATGTCAGCCAAGAAAGAGCGAGTAGTGCTTTTTCATGATTTACAATGAGGGGATTTGTGCAGCCCTATTCTCCTGTGAGTTGCTTAATAGTTTATCACCATTGATGACTCGGTGTGGCAGAGCTCAGATCTGATCTGTTGATCTTGTGATCATTTAGCCCTCGCGATCAGATGTTAGTTCTGCTGTTTGGAATACAAGCAGTCAATGGCAGTAACAATAATGGGTTGACATCAGTTTTAGGTGCCCGTAGTTCTGACCCTGGCATGTTCACCCACACTCATCACTAAGCCATTGACTGGTTTGATGGCCCTCTGACCATTTTGAAGTTCTGACAGGCTGCTGCTGCCTTCCGCCAGAAAGTACAATGCAAAGTACGTATTCAATTCCTCCGCCATTTCTCTGTTTCCCGGAACTACTCCAGCCACATTTCCCAGCAGTCCAATATTTGCTCTTGTCTCACTTTTATCCCTACTACATATCTAAACACCACTTGCAATCTTCTATCACAATTAAAAAGCTTACCATCTTTTTTTCATTTTCTCATCCCCATTGCTTTTATTCGTTAGCCTCCAATGACATTCAAAGTCTCCTCATTCTCCAGATTCCCAATACTCTGCACCACATTGTATGTTTTATCTTTTACTTTTATGCTATCCCTGACTTCCTCTATCACCCATGGCTGCCGTGTCACCCCCTGAGCATGCTTCTTCTTCCTGGGGATGAATTTCAGATGTGCCTTCGAATAATCATCAGAAACTCTTGCCATTGTTGCTCCACCGTCTTCCCAGTTCGGCTTTGCTTTGAATGAACTCTGGACAGTTCTTCCTTCTTATCTTTCCAGTGACAAGCCTCAATTATAATCGCATCACAACCAGAAGAGAGTAATAAATCTAGCTGAAAGAGGGAAGTTTGAGAGATGGGACATGGTGAACAATTGGAGGGCCCATTAACAGGCTACAAAGGGAGAGAGAGAGTTACACAGAGAGAGAATATGGACAGAGATGTGTTTAAAATTGAGAAAGACAGATTATCAACAGAATTAAATATATTTTCCTGTTTGTTTTTGTCAATTTCTGTGTCCTGCGTGTGTGTACCACACAGTAATCTTTAACATTGTGCGTCCGATGCCAGACCTTTTATCCCGACAACTTTGAAAGACACTTGCTGATGACAGAACCTGGCAGGCCAATATATTTATTTCCTGGTAGAGTGATGATTAATTAAAATAAGTTGGGACACTAAAAACAGTAACTTAAACCACACAAAATGATAAAAATGCGACGTGTACGGACAGGTGTAACACCTCCTGCAGCGGTCCGCCACCTGCAGTCTGGCCCCACCATGAAGGATATATTTCCCTCCCCACCTTTATCTGTTTTCAGAATGGACTGCTCTCTCCGTGATTCCCTTGTCTGCTCCAAACTCTCCACCACCCCTGGCATTTTTTCTTGCACCACAGCTTTCCTGCGCCTCTAATGCTGCCTGGCCTGTTGTGTTCCTCCAGCCTCAAAAGTTGTTATGTCATATAAATTTATTTCTCCTCCATTCCATGTCAAACTATCCTGTTTTGTTTAAAGTGTCACATGCCATTCTTTAATCCCAACGTATAGTTTCTTTCTCTGCATTTTATTTCATTCCACCTGTGAAGAAAATATTGATGACTGGTGTATATCACTTTACTCCTGCCCAGTCTCCTCAGCCACAGTCTCCGATTCCTTTCTGTTTCTTAACCAATCACACAGATTCTATCTCTGACCATTTAAACCCAATAAAAAAGGCAATTAGAAATGCAACGTTCACTTTTGGGGAATGCCAATAAAAGGAAAAGAAAAGTTGTATAAACTGTCCAAAAAGTTATGAGCAACTTTAGAAGCAAATTATTGCATGTATTGTGTTAAAGATGAAACATTGTCTCATTAGAACAGTGAGAGGAAAGTTCAGAGAAATCAACACTTCGTGTCTGCGTTCAGGGCAGTTGTGTCCAGAGACAGTTTTTTAGACTGGCAGTTGTTGTGTTGGAGGAGACTTCAGCACATTTCGAAAAACTCGACTGGCTCTTCGGAACATGGTTACATAGAGCATCGTGTGTGGATAATGCAGTGGTATCATCGAACCTGTGAAGAGAAAGCACCACCTTTCTCCTTTATCTCCATCATTCGTAGAGTATTTGGAAATGGGCACTAAGACCAACAGCAGGCAATGTCAGCATCCCACCCAGACCAGGTATTGTTGTAACATTAAAAGTGTCAGAGTGAAAGGGGTTAACTGGAGCTGTTGGTTCAGTGACTAAGATTAATGTGAGTCTCCCTGGATACTAACTGTCTCAGTGGAGGCTTTATCTCGTCTGTTAATAAGGGGCTTCTTTTTCAGGAGCTATCCTATAGTTATAGTCATCGTCAGCACAATTGGAATCAGCAGCTCCAGAGACAGGAAGAGGCCAGAAACTGTGCGCAGCTGTTTGGGATGTTCCAATTACGGACCAGTTTCTGAGGACAATAGTATGGAAAGTTCCAATTATGGATCAGAATCTCAGAAACATAGGTGGGAATGTTACACCGGTGTACCAGTATCTGACAGTAATAGATGGGAATGTTACAATAATGGACAGGGGTTTATCCTTTGGCCTTTACTGGTTTTCTTTGCATCGGGCACAGTTAGCATTGAAGATATACGGTGTGCTGCTTGTTATTCAAGCGGGTTATTACCCCATCCTCGCTATTGTTGGTTTTCCAGGTAAGTCTTTGTTTCTCTATCCATTTATTAATTCCATAACTCATTTTGAAATTCATCTCTATTTCTGTGACCGGTTTTTGGCAAAGATGTAGACTATTGTATTGACTTGCATTTACAAACTCTATCCTTATTCCGTGGCTTTCATGCCCTTCATTTACAAACATCTGAGGAGGAACAGAAGTGTTCAAAATCACCATTGCCCGAGTTTGTCCTGACTAATTTATATCTGAATGTTCCCTCTATCACTGATAGTATCCCCAGCCTTCACTTCCGTATCAGTGCTGTTTCTAGAGAAACCATCATCTGCACCTTTCTATTTGTAGTTCCCTTCTGGCTGCTGTTCGTTACAATTATTTTGATTGTCTATTTATTCTTCTCTCTACCTGGACCTGTGCCAGCTGCAAATTGTGAAACCAATTTGATTGTAAAAAGAGGTGGTTATCGCTTTGTGTCACTGGTTTCAGCATTTCCCATTGTTGGCCATCAAATGTCAATTTCATTGAACTGTTTAGATTCTAGAACTCTCTGTGTAGGAGTGGGTGCCATGTCCATCATCTCCTAAGTGCAGGGCTCCGATGTATTCACTCACTGACAGAGGCTGCCTCTCTTCACCTGACTCCCACCAGCTGCTGCTGAGTGGAATACACCAGTTCTGCCTCCACAGAGGAAGGTACAGAAATTTTTCCAGAAACACTACAGGACAGAGTGACTGCTGAAAATGAGAAGCTGTGGGAGATTAGATTTACAGAAGAGGCATTACTTCAAAAACTAATAGAATTGGAGTCTCGTGCATTGCTGCACCCCCATCCAGCTTGTTCATGAAGGTGGCAATAGAGCTAGTGAAAGATTTACAGAGTCAGACAGCTCTTTAGTCCAACCAGTCCATGTCTGACATAATCACAAACTAACATGGTCTCATCTGCTTGGACTTGGCCCATACCCCTTCAAATGTTTCTGTTCATGGAAATATGCAAATGTATTTTAAATGTTGCAACTACAAGAAATAATTATTGATCAGCCTTCAAAATTGTTAAGATTCTGGGAATTCTGGTTCCTACAGACTGGAGCGTAGGTTCTGTAATAACACAAAATACTGGAGTGTGAGGGAACACAGAAAAAATAAATAAATACTGGGCTACTTGGTGTCCGTTTTGAGGAAAGTATTGGAATATTTTGTAAGGAATGTGAAAACTAAACAATTGTGGAATCATGATCAGACTTGACAGTGTCAACTTAGATTCAGGAAAGGGAAATCATCTTTGATGAATCTGTCAAGTTGGTGTTAATTGAGGCATCAATAAATTTCAGGTGTGCATCAAAATTATCCCCAGAAACTCCTGCCATTGCGGTTTCACCGTCTTCCCTGCTAAGCTTCCTTTCCAATTAACTCTGGCCAGTTCCTCCCTCATGGATTTGTCGTTGTATTAATCAATTCTAATCATGTCACATCCAAAAGTGAGCAAAAGTCTTAAATTGAAAGAAGGGGATTTGAGAGATACGACATGGAGAATGCTGGGAGGATTTATTAAGTAATATGTAATATATGTATGAGTGAGAGAGAAAAAGAAAGACAGAGAGAATATGGAAGAGGAGATCTAAAAACAGAGGAAACTAAATCATCGACAGAAGTAGATGCACTTCCCTACTTGTTTCCGCAATTCCTGTTTTTGTGGTACTGCGTATGGTCGATGTGTGACTGAGTAACATGCATATAATAGGTGTCACACCCACAAACAAGAAGCAGTGGGAGTGGTGTGTTTGAATTTACAGAATACTTTTGAAATGGTTGTAAACAGGTGAGTGGTTGGAGTCCAGTGGGAAGGGAAATTATACTACATTGATTGAATATTGTTTAGTTGAGGCAATACAGCGAGTAGTGCTCTTTTCAGGACTGAAAGAAGTTGCTGATTGATGTATTACATGTATCAGTTTTTGGATCACCGCAATTTGAAAGGCATACAAATGAATTGGGTGTAACCAGCAATAGCATACATCTCATTTTGTATTGATTAAATAGGGTGAGGTTGGGAAGAGTTGTTGTAGAAAAGGACCTGCATGTCCCTGATCATGAGTCAACGATGATAGTACATACAGGGCCACCAGTAATGAGAGCAGTGAATGGTATTTGTCCTTAGATGTAAGATGATTCAGTGACAAGAGTAAAGCCATCTTTCTGCAGTGGTCGAGTCTTGATGAGAGACTATTTTGGGCCATTGTGTACAGATTTGATCTCCTTTGAAAGGAATGATCTCCTTACAGTGCAAAATGTATCACCAGTCCAATACTCAAGAAGATGGTACCATGTGGATAGGCTGAATAAACTGAATGTTTAACCTGCAGTTTTTTGAGATAATATGAGATGATTGTATTAGAACTTGAGGATTGAACACAATCACTTCTGTTCACAGAAAGCAGTAAGACCGTGAGAAATTCCACACTTTACCCTGCGTACGGCATTCCTAACAGTTTAAGTGCCTCTGCTGAGCCCCATGGTGATTGAGATACAGATACAGGCTCTGAATGAACTCTACCCACATTAATGTGTGACCCTGTACTGAAGGTCATGTTGCTCATAACTGACAGCAAGCATAATACCTTCCTCTATGATTTCTAGGTTTTTGTTTCTCAGTGGCATCAGCAGCCATGAGGGTCAGAACAGAATTAGAAACTTCAGTGAATCCCTCCTGGTTACTGGACTTTGGACTTAATTTGACCCACTTGGATTGGAGAAGTGCATGTGAGAATCTGTTTCTGAGCTTTCTTTTTGTCCAAAGGGTGTGTTTACAGTATTTTCTTGTATTGGAACAGCTAATTAGATATCGTTGCTGTAACTATTATGCGGTTAAGTTTTCCAATAGACTGAGAATATTCTAAATTCCTCTTTCTTTGATTGTAGTTTAACTGCAGGGTTTAAATGAATTGTGTTTCACATAACATCTGTCAAATAATTCACTAACTCAGCTTTGAATAAATGTACACAGGAAGGCATCATATACGTCTGGGGAAGCAATTTTGACTCCAAAGAATTTTAGATTTTCTTCTCGTCCATCTTATAAAATCAGAAAGTCATAAAATACAGAAACAGACCCTTTTGTCCAATTTGTTGATGCCGACCAGATATCTAATCTGATATATTCCTATTTGCCAGCATTTTGTCCATAACCCTGTAAACACTTCATGTTCATGTACTAATCCAGACACGTTTAAAATGTATAATTGTGTACCCTTGACCTCTTCTTCTGACAGCACTTTCCACACATGCACCACTCTCTGCGTGAAAAAGTCGGCCCCAAAGTTCTCTTCTAAATCTTTCCCCTCCCGCCTGCAACTTATGTTCTTGACTTTGGAATCCACTATTCTGGGAAACAGTCCTTGGTTATTAGACTCTCTGTGCCCCTCATGATTATATCAACCCCTACAATGTCATCCCTCAGCCTCCAACACTCCAGGTGAAAAGGCCCTCACCAATTCAATCTCTCCACACAGCCTAAGCCATCCAGTCCCGGAACACTCTTGTAAATCTTTTCCTCACACCTCTCTAGTTTAACAACTTCCTTCCTTTAACAGTGTCACCAAAATACGGGCAGTATTCTTAAAGTGGCCGCAGCAATGGCCTGTATACGTGAACATGCCATTGCAACTCTTGCACACAATAATCGGACTGATTAAGGTAAGCGTGCCAAATGTGTTCTTCACTCTCCTGACAACCTGCTACTCTGCTTTCAAAGAATTATGCAGCTGCACCCGAAGGTCTCTTTATTTGTAAACACTCCCCTGGACCCTATCATTAACTGTATATGTCCTTCCCTACTTTATCTTCCAAAATGCAAAACCTCATATTTATCTAAATTAAACTCCTTCCACCACTGCTTTGGCCTATCTGATCAAAGTCCTGTTGTACTCGGAGATAATCTTCCCCACTGTACACTACACTGCTTTTTGTTATCATTTGCAAACTTACCATCCATTGCCTCTGCTATTCATATCCAAATCCTTTACGTAAATGATGAAATGTAATAAACTCAGCACTGTGGCACACCGCTGGGCCAAAGGCCTCCAGTCAGGAAAACAATCCTCTACCTTCAAGGCAATTTTGAATTCAATTGGCTAGCAACCCCTGGATCCCATGTGACCGAACCTACTAACCTGTCTTCCGTTCAGAATCTTAGCAAATGCCTTGCTGAAGTCCATAGAGACAAATCCTGCCACACTGCCTTCATCAATCTTCTTTATCACGTCTTCAAATTACTCGATCACATTATTGAGACATGGTTTCCATTTCACAATGCCATGCTGTTTATCCCTAATCAATGCTTGCCTCTCCAAATGCATTTAAATTCTATCCCTCAGGATCCCCTCCAACAACTTACCCAGCACTGATGTTAGGCTCATTGGTCTATGGTTCCCTGGCTTGTCAGGTCACTGTTTCCTTTTCTTGTTCCACTCCTCCAATGGTCACAGCAAATGTTAAATGTAACCAGGTCGGTGATGTGGCCGATGGTATCGGTCTCAGACTGAGTCGGGGTTAGTGTTAGGAACATGTCAGGCAGTTTTCTTTTATCTACTTAAATAACCATCCATGACTAAAACAAAGTTACTCAAACTACAATGGAAAGATGAATGAAAAACAGTTTGGGTGTTGCAAATACATACATTGATATTTTCTGTTTCTCAACATGCTGACAGACACACACACAGCGACATATCACAGCAACACACACATACATACAGGTGCATTTGATGACAAACTGACAAACAAGTTCTCTGCAGTATTCACTTGAAAGACCTTTGTCTGAAGAATCGTTCAGCTCATGATGAAATTAGAACTGAGACATTGCCCCGAACGTTATTCAGCTTCTTAGGGAGTACTGCTCAGACAAGTTGCTGGCAATGGGCTTACCGGCTGAAACAAGTAGACTTGGCTGAATTCGCTTTGCTTCAGGCATTGGGAGATTCCAATGAATCTTTTGTGCTCCTGAGATGCTGCTTGGCCTGCTGTGTTCATCCAGCTTCACACTTTGTTATCTCAGATTCTCCAGTTCCTATTATCTGTGATACAATCCTTGTCAGGAATCTTGCATGAGTGGTAAAGATGACTGGTGGGTGTTCAGCTCACATACATTGCTGTGAAGAGGAAGAAGGAAAGAGAGAGGGAGCAATAGGCTGCTGTTTTCCAGGGAGTTTACAATTTGCCCTCTGAGTTGAATCACACAATAATATTATCCAACACCCAAAGTAGGCCACGTGAGGTCTCCTTGAACATTGTCTGAACTGTATAATTCCATGACATTCCCTGCTCCATGTAGTGTCAGCATTGCTGTTGTCAGAAACAGAGCCATTTCCTTCGCAACAAATGATTCTACTTGCTTTAAAGATATGTTTATATATGCCTGTGTAATTTAGAAATAAATTGTTTCGTATTTTCACAATATCTGTTTAAAAATGAATGTGTCGTATTCTTAAACAAATACAGAAATTATGTGGAAAACTCAGCAGACCTAGCAGCATCTGTGAAGACAGATCAGAGTTAATGTTTCATATCCAGCCAACATTCTTCAGAACTTGTCTTATTTTTAAATTATTCCCCAGTTATGTTCTCCCATACAAGAGGAAATATCCATCAGGTATTCACCAGCTACAATCTTCTCAAGAACTTATCTGGCAAATAAGACCATCTTTCATTCTCTGGCTTAAACTGTTAACCCTCCATAACATAATATATTCATCCCAGGACTGAGTCAAGAGAAACATCTTTGCAAGGTTTTGAATGCAGTGGACATTTTTGTCCAGTTTAGGGACTCATAACTACACACAGTGCATCAGAAGTGGTCTCAGCAAAGCCCTGTACAGATTCAGTAAAACATCCCTCAGATCACACCTGACACTCTTTGCAAGAAACAACATCATTACCTTTCCTTTCCACATCACTTGTTGCATCTTCAAATTAACTTGCTGTGATTCACAAACCAGGGTACGCAAAACCCTCTGAATTTTCTCTCCAGTCATATAACTATCTGTTGTTTTATCCTTTCTACAACACAAAACCTTCCCATAACCCACTTTGTACTGTTTTATTTTCTTTGCTAAAGGTTTGCACACCAACATCCTGTTGTCTATATTTCATTTTAGATGCTGTGTCTCCACTTGACATCTTATAGGATGACTGTCCTGGTGTACTTATAAATTGAGCTCCAATCCAATCAGACCTTCATCCAAATCATTAAGCTAGATCATACATTGTTGACCTCACACTTGTCCTTGAGGAATTCCATTAGGTACAGCTTTCCAATGTAAAACTAATTTGTTATTTCCGCTCTGTATTTAATTTTAGCGAGCCAGGGCCCCCTGCTCCTGTGTAGCAACCTGGAAAGGTTGCATGGCCTCGTCTTGTGGTGTGTAGCTGTTTGTCGAGATATTTCTGAGCTCAGTAATACACTGTTAGGGCCATTTTTTAAAACCAGACCATCACATAAAGGTTGTACTGTTAATGATTCTGATTCTTGAGGGATTAAAAGACAGTACAGAATATAGACAAACACTTGAGTAGAACGCTGCATGGTTAAAAATGCTGTCTTTCAGATGCATCAATAAATCTAGACTGCCGTCTCCATGGTGTGCTCAGGAGGAGGGGGGGTTTCCTGTTAGCCTGGTTTACTTTTGTCACTTTTAACAGTACCACCAATACAGATCATCTTAATAATTAATGTCATTTTTGGCTGTGGGTGTTGCGTGGAAAAAGTGCTGCAGTAACTACACAATAAAATAAACAATTGCCATTGAGGGGTGACCTTGCAGAGGTTTATAAAATTATGGTAAATCAGGATAAAGAGTCAAGGTATTTTCCCTGGGGTGGGGGAGCCCAAAACGAGAGTGCATGGCTTAAGATGGGAGGGGAAATGTTTAAAAGTGACCAAAAGTGCAACATTTTCATGTAGAGGGTGGTTCTTGATTGGAATGAGCTGCCAAAGGAAGTGTTTGAGGTTGATCGAGTTACAACCTTTTCAAGGCATCTAGATGGGTACATGAGTGCGTCGGGTATCGACCAATTATTGGCAAAGGGGAATAGATTTATTCAGGATGGATGCGTTGGACCAAATGTTCTGTTTCCATGCTATAAATCTTGATGGCTCAATGACTGAATATTTCATTCTATTCCGATGGAACTCCTTCGAGGGTCAGAACGGTCTCCTCCCATCCGTCGTAATCCTGGCTGGTTTAATGGGTCTTCCTTTACGTCTGTCACATCCTCAAGGGGTGGAGTGAGATAACAGCACATCAGATAGGACCTGTAGTTGGCCATTTGGACCCTTGAGCCTGCTGCTCAATTTAGAAAGATCATGGCTGATCTGTTTATGGCTGAAAACCCCTTTCCTGTTCATTCCCAATAAATATTGACTCTGCTGATCATCAAAGGTCAGTTGAGGTCAGCATTGAATATCTTCAATAACCGAGTCTTCAACTGATGACAACACCACAGACCGCACAATATTACAGAGAAAGCAATATCCTGATCTCAATCTTAATTAAAAGACTCCTTAAAGTGTGTCAACCTCACAGCAAGTTACGTCTTCTTAAAAGTGCACAACAAGTAGGAACAAATGCGCCCATTCAGCCCCTGAAACCTATCACACATTCCCATTGACTCAGTTCAATAAAGTATTTATCAATCTGACCTTCTGTTCGATCTTGCCTGACAGGTTTCTCAAAATAACTCTACTACTTTTTCAACGTAACCCTTGATCCCTTTACTAATGACAACTTATCTATCCCTGTCTTAAAAACACACAATTGTGTCTGTGTCCTAGTATGCCTGTGTGTGTGTGTGTGTGTGTGTGTGTGTGTGTGTGTGTGTGTGTGTGTTTGTGTGTGTGTGTGTGTGTCTGTGTGTGTCTGTGTGTGTCTGTGTGTGTCTGTGTGTGTCTGTGTATTTCTGCTTAATGGGAGGAGACAGGGTGATCGTGAGGGTTGTTTCTCAGACTGGAATCTTATCACCAGTGGTGATCCAGAGATGTCGGTGCTGGATCTATATTTGTTTGTCACTTCCAAAAGTGATTTCGGAGTGAATTATAGAAGGTAAAATTAGCAAGTTTGCTGGTTTTATCGTGGACAGGGGAAAAGGTTACTAAAGATTACAAGAGGTCTTGGTCAATTGGATGAATTAATCATAAAAATGTACAGCATGGAAGCAAACCATTCAGTCCCACTTGTCCATGTCGAACAGCTAGCCAATTAATCGAGTCCTATTTGCCAGCATTTAGCCCATATCACTCTAAACCCTTCCTGATCATATACCCATCCAGATTCCTTCTAAATGTTATTTTTAATTGCCTCCTCTACTTCCTTTGGCAGTTTGTTCCATACACGTGTCATCCTGCGTGTGAAAAGGTTCCCTCTTATGACCTTTTTAAAATATTTTCCCCTCTCAACTTCACGCTATGCCTTCTAATTTTGGACTCCCTTGCTCTGGCAAAAAAAGTTCTTGATTATTCGCGCTGGCCATACCATTCACGATTTTACAAACATCTGTAACGTGCAATTTTCCTCCAATCAACACGAATGGCTATGCTTTCTCTTATCCCGGGCCTAAATCCTGAAATTCAAAATCGGTGCCTCTTCCTCTTCGAGCATGTCTCAATTCTAAAATAATTCTAAGCAACTTGCTCAGATGTATTCTGAAACACCTTTAGATCCTGAATCTGCAACATTATTCTCCTGTTTTTTTTTCTCATCATCCTGTTCTGACATGCTGTGACACACCTCTGATCAGGCAGGACTTGAATCCAGCACTTCAGTTCCAGAGGTGGGGACATTACCACAAGTGGGGATCAAATCCAGCGCTCTGCCTCAGTGACATGGACGCTACCCACTGCACAAGACTTAAACAATGCCCAAATTTTGGGTCACATTTTAAGAGTCAACGTTCAGCTAAGTTTTGATTTCTTAAATTCTGTTTAACTTTACTGATTAACACAGGGAACATTTGTTTATTATCAAACAAATACAAGGTATTTGCACCAACTATATTATGTTGTTTGCATATGCTCTGCCGTCGAGATAAACTATTGACATCTTTAATTACATGGCTATGATTTCCGGTTTAGTGACTATCGTCTGTAGACTGCTATGATAGTGAATAAAGCCCTGCAGGCACACACTGCGCTGTGAAGGATATCAAATTGATTTTATTCCTGAAAACAAGAGCTAACGAAAGTGCATAATTTCTGGTCCCAAAAGACCGTATGACATATCACTGTTTCTCGCCTCCAACGTGTGAATGCCCTCTTCCTAAAACCATTAACTGGTACAAAACAACAAATTATATTCCAGTGTCTCCTCACCACTGACTGGTCGACAATCCTCCCTCCTCGTCCTGCCTATACAAGGCAAACCAAGCAAAGGATCTTCGGGAAAATAAAGTGGGAGTATTAGTCACTGGGCTGTGATGTGGCAGGTGGTGTTTAATTTGGGTGAATGCAAGGTATTGCATTTTGGTAAAACATATGGTGGTGGGACTTATACTTTTAAAAGTAGTGCCTTTGGTTGTGTTTAGAACAGAGACACAAATAGGCAGGGTAGTTAAGAAAGCATTTAGTACGCTGCTTTCATTGCTCAGGCCTTTGAGTTTATAAATCCAGACGTCATGTTGAGATTCTACAGGAAGTTGATGAAGCCTCTTCTGGAGCACTGTAACCAATTCTGGTGGCACTGCTGTAGGAAGGATTATACTAAGCAGGAGAGGCTTCAGAAGACATTTCCAAAGATGTCGCTGGTAGTGGATAGACTGAGGTATAAGGAGAGGCTGGATAGGCTGGGGCTTTTCACTGGAGCATTGGACATTAAGGGCTGACTTTATAGAGGTTTATAAAATCATGAAGGGTCACATAAGTTGAATGTCAGATGTATTTCCCTTGGGTGAAGAATTTCAAGACTAGGGGAGTATTTTAAGTTCAGAGGAGTAAAGACTTTGAAAAGACATGAAAAGTAACTATTTTCCACAGAGATCCGTTTTTGGTGGAATAAACTTCCAGAGGAAGTGGCAGGAGTGGACGCAGTTACAACTTTTAAAAGACATTGAGGTAAATGCATAAATATGAAATTAGTTTGGATGGCATTGTGATCTCCTCCCCTCCCCGTCCCTCACTGAATAAATTGCTGACAACAAATTGTGAAGCTGGAGGAACACAGCAGGCAAGCTCCTACGATGCTGCTTGGCCTGCTGTGTTCATCCAGCTCCACACTTTGTTATCTCGGTTTTTCCAGCATTTGCAGTCCCCATTATCTCTGAAGAAATCTTGATTGGGTCTCATCCTCTGTCACTGCCTGTGCAGTGGTGTGTAGTGGTGTGTAGAGACCAGCAGAGGAGGGCGTTGCATCACTTCAAACAGCACAGAAGTTAGAGACGCAAACAAATAAACTTAGACTTATACAAATAAAGGGAGCCCATCAGAGTTTCTCTGGCTCTGTGGTTTGTCAATATTTCACTCCCTCCCTCTGGTGTGTGTCAGGATTTCTGTTATTCCGTGGACAGCATTTCATTATTTGAGTCACTCCATGAGAATACATCAGTATTTGCTCTCTCCAGTGAGTGTGACAGTATTTCAGTTGTTCCATGGGGACTGTGAGTGACTCTGTGAGATTTTCAATGCTTGATTATTGAAGATGTTAGGACAAGTTGGGAGACTAGTAAATATTACAGGCTAGTTTCAGTATCTGAGCTGTCTGAAGGAGGAGGTGTAGGAGGGAGACTCCGTGCTCCCTTCCTGGGAGCTGGTGGAGACGATGTGTTGTGAGCCCACCCTCCAGCCCACCGAGACCATGGGGATTCCATACCGGCTCGATATAAAAGGGAGATGGCATCGGGGGCACTGTTCCAGGTGGAAATGGAACTGACAGTGAGTTTAAAGTGAGAATTACCCTTCACTGAACAGGGAGCCTTACTCAATTGGTGGGATGAGAATGTTTTGGTTTCTCCACATGGGTCATACACCGGTTCTTTCCGGCTCATTCCAGGCTCCTCTCTGCATGGCAGTGGCAGGGGTAGACTGCACTGACGTCGGGCCATGCAACACCTGGCTTGGCCCTTTCTGTCGTATTTCAGGCTGTTTTCCTGGAAGTAGGGAAAGGGAGGTAGGGAGAAAGGGTGAAAGTGGCTGGTCCTGCTGTCAGTGGTGATGTAGGTCGGTGGTGCGGGTGATCTTTGAGGTGACTGGAGTGAGCCACTCAACAGTGTGGAATCGATATAGTATTTTCAGTGTAAGGGAGAAGTGGAGCCACAAAGAGAAAGGAAGACAGAGAGAGAGAGAGAGAGAGAGAGAGAGAGAGAGAGAGAAGATGGTGACACTTATCCTGGCAGAACGGGGAAGGTTACTGGTGCCTGTCCTGTATTTCTGGACATTTCTTCAAACTGCGTAGACTGCATTGAGCTGGACGTGAGGTCAGGCCATGTTTGATGGGTCTGGTGGTGTACACTCCTCTGGAAGGAAATTGGTCCTTCTCTGTACTAGCCCATCTACCATGACCTTCATGACCCTTCCGACAAATCTTGGTGCAATCCCCCCTTATCTACCAGGCTCAGGGTAAACCGTGCAGGCGGGGTCTGAACCGAGAAAAGTCAACTGTGTGCCCATTGTCCTTTTAAAGATGGCACCTGTGCCAGGTAAATTGGAATACCCGGGCCATCCAGGCGATGGGAACCATTACCACCCATGATGGGTGGGAGAATCAGGCTGGCATTGAATGAGAGGAGTGGCATGTGCTGGGGTAGGTAGATAATGAGGGGAGTTTGATAAGATAGCATCAGAAAACTAGCTCAGCCTCCTGCAGACTATCCCTCTGTCACACTCAATTAAAATGTCACTGAGACACATTATTGTTAGATTCAGCCCAGTGAGCCAAAGACTGTGCTCACCACACTCTCAGTCACAAATGCAGACCAAATGTTTATTCAAAACTCTCCATCATCTGAACTCACAACAATATCCTATTCACACATCATTCCTGAAAAACTGACCTAAGTTGCAAGACGCTTTCAAAATGTCTACATTTCAACATTCTAAAACTTGTGAACACATCCTTCCAGGACACTGTCTGTCTGCCCCTCAATGCCGATATATCCACCCCTTCCAATCTGTACGTGTATAAAATGATTCCCCACCATCTCTCTCTGGCAGTGATTGTCACACCCATGGTACCCCTTGTCATGGCACATTGGAGATATGGAACTGTAAGTGGATGGGAGCCGCACATCCTGTCACTTCCAGCATGGGCTGCAAGTTTCCCCAGGCTGGGCAGCGATTTAACGCAGCGTTACCGAGCACTGCACTGAGTTGGGCTGTACAGATCTACACGCTGGGAGGTTAACTGCTCCGGGTTACAGATCAGTTCAGTGGTGTCACTTCACAGACCTCCTGTGCTGGAGAGGTACCTGATCCGGAATATAAATCAGTGCACTGGTGGGGTCTGCACAACTCCCCGTGCTGGACTGATAATTATTTGACTGGTGAGACCTGCACAGTGTCCCACTCTGGACAGATTGCCGGGTTGTATTGAGCAGGACACTAGCCTGGTCTGCACAGTGCCCCATGCTGAACAGATATTTCATCTGGGTTTGTGGTGTCTGGGCTGGTTCTGTGAGGTGGATTGAGAATGTGAGATAATTGACCACTTCAGCTGATCTGACAATGCCTTTAATTTGTGTTTGCCAGTTGTGTTGAATTTGGGGAGGGATTCCCACCGCGAGGCTGAGTGGGTCTCACCAAAACTGATGGACAGAATGGCCTTTGTGATGTGGATCTTTTATGACTCCATCACATTCTGTAACCGAAATTCCCCGGAACATTCTATAACTGACATTATTTCTGAACAGTTGGATGTCAGTTAATTGAACAATAGATAAGATCCCGAGGGAAAAGATCCTGTTCCGGGAAGAAGGAGACGCTGTTTCAAAATCCCCTCAGGCAATTAAAGGGTTGAATACATTTTGCTTGTACTCATGTTCCTACACGACGGAAAATTGGCCACAATTGAGATGAAAAGACAGAAATTTGCGCCCTACGTTTGTCTCGAAGAAACTGGGAGAGAATCCTTCAGGAAGGAACTGTGTTCACCCTACTTATTAGGAACTGTATAGAAGTGCCATGTGCCTGGATCTCGAGTGCTCGAGTGAGTGGGATAGTTCTCGGAACCATCTCTTCTGATGGATGTTTATCCGTTTGGGGTGGGAGTGCTTCTTGTGTTTTACGTTACATTCCTTATATATTTTTTAAAAATTGAGATGTTACTATTTGTTATTTCACCTTTTTTTTCAATAAATCATTGATACATTTGAAAATGTCACTGGGTCCTCAATCAAACTGGTAACTTTGTCTCGAGGCTGATGTATAATTTATTTGTTTTCCTTGCTCACAGTTAACGTGGTGACAATCTATGTCCTGCTTTATAAAGATTGTGGATTGTCTCCATGTGTCAGACGTTACCTGGGGGCCATGGCAGTGGCGGATCTACTGGTCATTATCCTCGACCTGATATTGAGACACATTCCCATTGTTTATCGGGAACAGTTTTATTTCCTGCGATACATCCCCGTGTGTAATATCCACGCCATCCTGCTTTATGCAGCCACTGACTGTTCTGTCTGGTTCACCGTCACTTTCACCTTTGATCGATTTGTGGCCATTTGTTGCCAGAAGCTGAAAAGTAAATATTGCAGTGAGAAAACGGCGGCTGTGGTTCTGGGAACAGTGACTGTGCTGAGCTGTTTAAAGAACATTTTCTGGTATTTTATGCTCACAGCTCGCTATTGGCTGTGGAACATCCCCTGGTTTTGTCTTGTAACAGATGATGTTCAATCATCTCGTGTCTGGGTCACAATCGAGTTCCTCCACCACATTCTAACCCCGGCTCTCCCATTTCTCCTGATTCTGCTGCTCAATGTTTTCACCGTCAGACACATTTTAGTGACCAGCAGAGCCCGCAGGAGACTCCGGGCTCACACCAATGGGGACGGTCTGTGTGACACAGAGATGCAAAATCGAAAAAAAATCCATCATTTTACTGTTTCTGATCTCGGCCAATTTCATCCTGTTATGGTCAATGTTAATGGTGTATTCTATATGTGCCCGGATGTGGTTGTTTGCGTATGACTCTGTGTATCTCCATGACTTTTGTGCAGGAATTGGGCTTCATGCTGCAGCTCCTCAGTTGCTGCACAAACACCGTGATTTATGCCGTGACCCAGACTCAGTTCAGGCAGCAGCTGAAGAATGTGCTGAAATATCCCTTTACCCAAATTCATCAATCAGTCAAATTCATTCATTAATCAATCCACCAGGATTTTCTCATTTCAGTTCAATATTTTAACAATGAAGCAGCCTGTCGCTATGGTAACAGACTGAGGGTAGTGCTGGTTTATCCAACCTTATCCCACAGGGGGTTAGAGGGAAATATGTCAATGTTTCTCTCAACTCACAGGCCAAAGAGAAAAGGCCCCATTCCACTGACTGCATCCATAACTTCAATTTGTAATTAATAAAGATATCCATTAAAAAGTGCCAAGCAGCACAGCAAACTATCTTGTTGTTTCTCTTTGTCTTGAAGAAACGCAGCTGGAGAGGGACAGACCCGGCCCCAGGTCCTGCCCTCAGGGAAGGGGAGGGGAATGGGGTCAAGCTCAGGGTTTGGTTTTAAGTCACTCTGTCTTTGCTTTCACCTGTGGGTCACCCATTCTGACCTGGCCTCAACAGAATTCAACTCTCTCCCTTGTTCCATCTTCCTCCATATGTCCCATCGAATCTCATCTTGTCCCTCTCTCTCCTCATTCTTTTTACTCTCCGCGTTTTTCATGGACCCTCTCTCCCGCATTCTCCTTCACACTCTCCCCTTCCCAATCTCCCTCTGTCTCAAATTTTAACAGAATGAAAGAGGAGACAGGGCAAAACGCATTTCAATGGATTCACCCCCAAGACAAGAGACAGCCCATTGCACCGAGACAGAGGCACAGAGACACACACAAACAGAGAGACAGATACTAATGCACACACTCAGAAACACTAAACAACAACTCATATTCCGCTTGGGAACCCTGCAGCTCAATGGTATCAATGAGGATTTCACCAGCTTCAAAATCTCCCTTCCCCCACTGCACCCCGAAACCAGGCCAGCTCCCCCCAACCCAGCTGCCTAACCTGTTCTTCCTCTCACCTGTCCCCTCCTCCCACCTCAAGCTGCACCTCGATTTCCTACCTGCTGACCTCATCCCATCCCCTTGACCTGTTCGTCCTCCCCGGACTGACCTATCCCCTCCCCACCTCCCCACCCATACTGTCCTCTCCTCCTATCTTCTCGTCTGTCCGTCTTCAGTCTGCCTCCCCCCTCTTCCTATTTATTTCAGAATCCTCTCCCCATATCCCGTTTTCTGATGAAGGTCCTTGGCCCGAAACATCAGCTTTTGTGCTCCTCAGATGCTGCTTGGCCTCCTGTGTTCATCCAGCTCCAGTCTTTGTTATCTCAGATTCGCCAGCATCTGCAGATCCCATTATATCTCTCACACTCACACACACAGTTACAGAGACGCACAGGCATATTTATACACTGACGCAAACATACACAGACCTAGAGACACACAGCCACATTTATACACGCAGAAAAACAAAAAAAACACAAAAACATTGATAGACACAGAGGCACACACTGAGGTACAGACATACAATCCGATACTGACATCCACACAGACACACTAACACACAAATACACAGAAACATACACACATACAGCCAAACACAGCCGCATTTCGAACAACACAGAGAAACACACACACAGGGAGACAGAAACAAAGCATACACATACAGATTCGATATGCAGTAACTGACACTGCACTGAGATTAACTACAGTTAACATAGTTTTTGTTAATCAGATAATGCCCAGTGTTTCATGATGAAATGTCAGTGAGAAAGTGGGAAAGTGCCTTGATGTCCCTTATTTTATTGTCAGGGCAAAAGTGAATGTAAACTCATTGACTTTACAAGATAACATGATGTGAAACTGGATGAACACAGCAGGCCAAGCAGCATCTTTGCAGCAGGAAAGCTGACTTTTCGGGCCTCGACCCTTTATCAGAAATGGGGGAGGGGAAGGGGGATCTGAAATAAATATGGAGAGAGGGGGAGGTGGATCAAAGATGGATAGAGGAGAAGATAGGTGGAGAGGAGACTGACAAGTTAAAGAGGCAGGGGTGGAGCCAATAAAGGTGAGTGTAGGTGGGGAGGCAGGGAGGAGATAGGTCAGTCCAGGGAGGACGGACAGGTCAAGGGGGTGGGATGAGATGAGTCGGTAGGGAATGGGGGTGCGGCCTGAGATGGGAAGATAGGATAGGTGAGAGGAAGGACATGTTAGGAGGCAGGGATGAGCTGGGCTGGTTTTGGGATGCAGTAGGGGGAGGGGAGATTTTGAAACTTGTGGAATGCACATTGATACCATTGGGCAAGCAGAATATGAGTTGCTCTTCCTTCAACCTTCGTGTGGTATCCTTGTGGCACTGCAGGAGGCCCAGGGTGGACATGATGTCTGAGGAATGGAAGGCGGAGTTGAAATGGTTCACGACTGGAAGTCCTGCTGGTTTTATGGTGAGGTTGGGGTTGGGGTTGGAGCAGAGGGCTGCAATTTATGCGGGGCGAGGTTGTGGTGGGTGAGAGGGTGGAGAGGTTGAGGCGATTGATGTCTCAACACCTCCCTCACCTTCTTCGACCTCTCTGTCTCCATCTTGGGCAACCACTAGAATCCGATATCTATTTCAAGCCCACCGACTCCCACAGCTACCTAGTATACACCTCCTACCACTCACCTTCCTGCAAAAATGCCATCCCATAATCGCAATGCCTCCACTGCATCTGCTCCCAGGATGAGGCATTCCACTCCGATACATCTCAGATGTGCTCGTTTTCCAAGTGCCGCAAGTCACCCCCCGCAGTGGTCAAGAACGCCCTCGACCATGTGTCACTCATTTCCTGCGACTCATCCCTCACGCCCCGTCCCCGCAATAACAACTATTGTGATGAGAAAAGGGTGGGCATTGGTTCATAGGTCATTGCCAGGGGAAGAGATTGGGATGTTTTGCACCCTGTAGCTTGTGGAAAAGAGTGAACATGTTCACACAACGACATAATTCATAGCATTAAGGAAGTGTGAATGCTTTCACAGGCCGTTACTAAGGGAACAGTGTCGGGATGGTTTTGTAGACTATAGCAAGAAGAATATTGTGGGTTCCGGTTCGCAGCATGTTGGTAGGGGAACTGAGGAAGGATTTGTTCACAGGCTGTTGCTTGCAGAACAGTGGAGATGTGCTGATAGGCCGTTACTAAGTTAACAGAGTGGGGCACGTTCACAGGGTTTTGCTGTTAGAGAAGAGAGGGGATGGGTTTCCTTGTTGTTGCTGTGAGAAATGATTGCGGATGGTTCACAGGTCAGAGCTAGGCAAACATAGACAGGATGGGCTCACAGGCCACTGTAAGGGCGTCCGAATGGAATAATTTCACAGGTACTTGCTGAGGAAATGGAGTGTGAACGTGTTCACAGGATTTTGCCATGAAAGAGAGTCGGGTGGGTTCAGAGGCCGTTGATTGGAGAGCCGAGTAGGGAGGGATTAATTGGCTGTTAGTGTGAGAACAGATTGTGGATGGGATCTCAGGTCACTGTGAGGATGACAGAGTGGGGATGGGATCTCAGCTCACTGTGAGGATGACAGAATAGGGATGGGATCATTGGTCACAGTTAGGATAACAGACTGGGAATGGGTTCGCAGGTCACTGTTAGGATGACAGAGTGGGGATGGTTTCACAGGTCACTTTTAGGGGATCAGAATAATGAAGGGTTCACATGCCTTTTCCAGGGGATCAGCATGGGGATGGGTTTGCAGGCCATTGCCAGGAGAACAGAGTGGGTTATCATCTCCCAAACCATTCACAACCTCATCGCCTCAGGTGACCTCCCACCCACAGCCTCCAACCTCATTGTTCCCCAACCCCGCACTGCCCACTTCTATCTCCTTGCCAAAATCCACAAATCTGCCTGCCCTGGCCAACCTACTGTCTCTGCCTGCCCCTGCCCAACCGAACTCATCTCCACCTATCTGGACTCCATTTCTCCCCCTTGGTCCGGGAATTCCCCACCTACATCCATGACACCACCCTATCCCTCCACCACCTCCAGAACTTCCAAATCCCCGGTCCCCAATACTTCATTTTCACTATGGTCGTCCAGACCCTAGACATCTGCATTCCCCATACAAATGGCATAAAGGTCCCCCGCTTCTTCCTGTACTGCAGACCTGACCAATCCCCCTCCACCGACACCCTCATCCGCCTAGCCAAACTCATCCTTACCCTCAACAACTTCTCTTTTGATTCCTCCCACTTCATACAAAAGGGGGTGGCCATGGGCACCCGCATGGGCCAAAGCTATGCCTGCCTCTTTGTAGGTTTCGTGGAACAGTCCCTCTTTCACACCTACACAGGCCCCAAACCCCACCTCTTCCTCCGGTACATTGATGACTGTATCGGCGCCGCCTCTTGCTCCCCACAGGAGCACGAACAGTTCATCCACTTCACCAACACCTTCCGTCCCAACCTCAAGTTCACCTCGACTTCCTCCCACAAATGCCTCATCTTCATGGACCCCTCTGTCTCTATTTCAGGCAACCACCTAGAAACCAATGTCTATTTCAAGCCCACAGCTACCTAGAATAGACCTCCTCCCACCCACTTTCCTGCAAAAATTCCATTCCATCTTCCCAATTCCTGCACTTCCGCCGCATCTGCTCCCAGGATGAGGCATTCCACTCCCGTACATCCTAGATGTCCCCGTTCTTCAAGGACTGCAACTTCACACCCGCCCCACTGTGGTCAAGAACGCCCTCATCCATGTCCCCCGTATTTCCCACAACTCATCCCTCACATCCCGTCCCCGCAATAACCGACAAAAGAGAATCCCACTAGACCTCACATACCACCCCACCAACCTCCAGGTACAACACATCTTCCTCCGACACTTCCGCCATCTGCAATCCGACACCACCAACAAAGACATTTTTCCATCCCCACCCTTGTCTACCTTCAGGAGAAACCACTCTCTCCATGACTCGCTTGTCCGCTCCACACTCCCCTCCAAACCCACCACACCCAGCACTTACGCCTGCAACCGCAGGAAGTGCTGCAATTGCTCCCACACCTCCTCCCTCACCCCCATCCCAGGCCCCAAGATGACTTTCGACATTAAGCAGATGTTCACTTGCACATCCGCCAATGTACTGTATCCACTGTACCTGGTGTGGCTTCCTCTACATTGGGGAAACCAAGCGGAGGCTTGGGGACCGCTCTGCAGAAATTTATGCTCGGTTCGCAATAAACAACTGCACCTCCCAGTCGAGAACCATTTTATCTCACCCTCCCATTCCTCAGAGGACATGTCCATCATGGGCCTCCTGCAGTGCCACAATGATGCCCCCCGAAGGTTACAAAAACAGCAACTCATATTTCGCTTGGGAACCCTGCAGCCCAATGGTAACACTGTGAATTTCACAAGCTTCAAAAATCTCCCCTCGCCAACTGCATCCCAAAACCAACCCAGCTCGTCCCCGCCTCCCTAACCTGTTCTTTCTCTCACCAATCCCCTCCTCCCACCTCAAGACGCACCTCCACTTCCTACCTACTAAACTCATCCTGGCCCCTTGACCTGTCCGTTCTCCTTGGACTGACCTATCCCCTCCCCACCTCCCCACCCATACGCTCCTCTCCACCTATTTTCTCCTCTATCCATCTTCGGTCTGCCTCCCCTCTCTCCCTATTTATTTCAGAACCCTCTCCCCATCCCCCTCTCTGATGAAGGGTCTAGGCCCGAAACGTCAGCTTTTGAGCTCCTAAGATGCTCCTTGACATCCTGTGTTCATCCAGCTCCAGACTTTGTTATCTCAGATTCTCCAGCATCTGCAGTTCCCATTATCTCAGACAAGCCCAAAAGGTCTGGCAGCATCTGTGAATCAAAAAACAGAGTTAATGTTTTGGGTCCAGTGACCTTTCCTCAGAACTTTGTTTTTGTTCTTGCTTCACAGCATCTGCAGTTCTTTCAGTTTTTATTCAGTATTTAACTCACTGCCACATCTCTTCCAGGCATGACCACCTTGAAGAATTTCTGCTCCTCTCTCTAATGGGGTGGCTGTTCCGATCGTTCTTCTTGTCCACCAACATTAATTTCACTGTCACTCCTGGTGTTTGCCCAAGTATTTGCTAAAACTTCCTCGCACGGCCATATCACATTCTTCAGTGACTACCTCCAGCTCAGACTTCCCTCACGTGGATTCCAGCTGAAGTTTTATCCCTCATGTTTTGAATCCTCCCACTGTCATAGATCTCTGAGATGTTCAACGTTCCATAGATAGCTGCTGTTGCCGCACCCAGAGATCCACACTCACTGCCATGTGGTGCCACATACACACTCTCAACCTTTCTTTCCAATAGCATCGCATCACACGGGCTCAGGGCTGCACCACTCTGTAGTTCCACTTCATCCTCCGGCTTATTCGTTGTGCTAATAAGAAACTTCTTCTTTTCCTTTCAGGCATCAAGGCCCACAAGATGCAACAACTCAGAGATACCCATGAGCCTTTGGAAACTTCCTCTCCTCCCCGTCCCTCAGCCTCCATCTCCTCCCCCAACTCCACCTCCTGTCGAGTATTCACCATCCTGCCTAACCTTCTGCTCTCTGATGCTGAACGTTCTGTACTCAGCAAAGGCCTCAGCTTTATTCCTCTGCGTTCTCACCCAGTTCTGAGGATGGTCACCGGACCCGAAACACTGACTCTTTTTTTTTCCTTTATAGATGCTGCCTGCCAGACATCCTGAGCTTTTCCAGCAACTTTGGTTGTTCCAGATAATCTTCAACTGCACTTTCCTACATTATCCTCACTACTGCTGATTCCCAAATTAAACAGAAATGTGTTTAATACCAAGTGTGCATTGCCAAAAGAGCTTTTAAATATCTGATTGCAGGGTGTGGTGTGTGTGTGTGTATGTGTTCTGTGGAGCTGACTTGCCAAGGTGCTCACATTGACAAGAGACCATTCAGGTGTTCTCACCATGGGAAAGGCTGGAGAGGATCATTGGAATTCACGGTCCATCTGCAAATTCATACAGCAGGGAGAGAGCCATCATCTGTTCTGCGTGTGGCAAAGGATTCAAATCAGTCATTTATCTCATTGTACAGCGACTTGCTCATTTTGAGAAGAAAACTTCTCAATATTCTGTGAACATAGTCTTAAAAGCAAAATGGACTTGCTGTCCACAAAAACCCACAGACACTGGTCACCTGCTTTGTGTGTGGGCCAATAGTCACTCAGTCATCTCACCAAATGAGACACTTGTGAGTTCGCCAGTGACTGCAGGGGTTTCGATCCTGCAGTTAGTCACTCCTGGAGTAAATAATGTTCTGATCGCTGGGTTTTGCTTTTGCTCATATTGACAATTCTTGGTATTCTAGATACATGGTTAATACTTCAGTTTTACTGAATTAAAAACATTGTTGTTGATATTCTTTCCCAAATCAGTGTTTAACATCATCTGCTGGAGCTCAAAGGATAATCTGGAGAGGGATCATTGGTAGGGACAGAACCTTAGCCTGGACACACTCCTCCGGGTCACACTGAGAGGGGCAAATAGCACATTGGTCTTTCCCATCTTTCTGTTCTCACAGAAAAGTCCCACGTGGGTTAACAGTGAGGTGTGCTGGAAATGTTTTCCAGCTGTACTTTTTAATGGTTCCAACTCCTAGACACAGAACAGAAGCTACTTTATATGTCTGTTTTGAGTCAGGAACAACGTTACTGAATCCTGGAAATGTGTGTCAGTTCAGATACTGGTGTCAAACTGTGAACTGTTCCATAATGAAAGTAAACGGGTTGAAATTTCTAATCTGAAATTGACTGTTGCCCTTACAATGTAACCATGCCTGGTGCTAACTTTTAAAATAGACCTGTTTTAAGTCTGTATTAAAATAGATGGAGGAGAATGTTAAACTCAGACACGATGATACAATTGGCATTTCATCTGCCAGGTGAGCAAGGACTTCTAGTATCTTTCTAGGATTTCTCTGTTTTATTTTGTTAAATACCAGAATAAAGAAAAGTACATTAAAAAACATTACAAGTCATAGCCACACGGGAGTAGACTATTCTGCCCATCAGATGGCTCTGCACATGGGTTATAGTAAACAATGGCGCTTGTCTTAAACGTCCTGTCCAGTCTGCCCCAAGCTCTCAGAAACTGATATTCAGACTTTGAGGCACACAGTGACTACACCTAGAGAAATGGTGGTTAATAGCAAGAAAATGCCTGAGGTCAAGATCAGCAGCAAGACAGCAGTTGGTGAAGGGCTCAGAGGTGAAACCTAGCAATCAGACTGGAGGGAGGACTGTGGTGAGGACAGCCCTGACTAGACGAGAGAACACCTTGAGATTTGACATTATTTATTTACTGCCATGTGTACGGTGTAAAACCTTGTCTTGTGACCACTACAGGCAAACCATAGTAAGCAAGGATATACAGGTCATAGGATGCTGGCACAGAGTGAGGTGTGTAGCTTACGTCACACAGGAGATATGCAGAGCAAGATCAGCATTTTAACATGATTTGAAGTTAGATAGCCCATTCATCAGTCTAATAATGTCCGGAAAAAAGCTGTTCTTGAACCTGCTGGTGTGTTTGTTCAAGCTACTGTATCATCTGCCTGATGGAAGAGGTTGTGGGAGAGCATTACACAGTGGGAGGGGTCTTTTATGATGTTGGTAGCCTTACTTTGTAGGCATGTAGTCCATGGGTGGAAGGTTGGCTTCCATGATAGTCTGGCCTGCGCACACAGTCTTCTACAGTTTGCACAGTCCTGGGCAGAGCAGTTGCCGTACCAGGGCATTTGAACCTGGGCAGTATGCTTTCAATGGTGCATCTGTAAAAGTTGGTGATGGTCCTTATGACCTTGGCAAATTTCCTATGCTGCCTGCAGAAGAAGAGCCGACATTGTGCCTTCTTGACTGTCATGTCTAACTGGTAAGTCCAGACCAGTTTGTTGATTATCATCACTCCTAGAAACTTAACTCTCAATTTCTGCTCTGTTGGCTGAGATGGGAATGTGTTCTCCTCCCTTCTTCCTGAAGTCAATGCTTAGTTCTTTTGTTTTGCTGACATGGAGAGCGAGGCTGTTTATCATTGCATCATGACACCACGCCTCCAGTCTCCTTTCTGTAGGACACAAAACTCAATTCAAGTGGGCAAAATTTTCACACTTCGCCACTGAGCAACTTTGCAGAAGGTCGTGGGCCCAAACAGGCCAAGTAAGGGCAGGGCAACAGGAAGTTTTTCAGGCCATTCAGCTCAGAGGCTGCAGAACAGAACTTGCACTGCGGTAGTTACAGGGAATTGCTGAACAAGCACTAACCTCCATTCGACAGTGCCCCAATTGTAAGATGCAGAGGGAAATTGATGCCAGTTAACAGTCTGCACTGGAGGGTTTATTATTGAGGGAGGGGGGAGCTGGAAGCTGATGGTGGTGCTGGTGCTGGCGCCTGAGTCTCAAATCAGCAATTATCAATCCTTCAGCTTCTTCCTGTAACACTTGGGTGACCACCTGACACTGAAATTCACCGAGTGACAATCTCCTCTTGTAAATCTCCAGTAAATCTGCCTCGACCACCCTCTGTGGCTGCACATTTCAGATAATAACCTTCCCCATTATTTAAGATTTTACTCTGACGTTCTAGCCACTTGTGTGAAACAATGTGAACGGAATGTTTGTCAGTGTTGTCATGGCGACCTGTCTGCAGTGACATGACTGTGTTTCAGACTTCACCCTCTCCACCGCTGCCTCCTCAATCAGCCTGAAACTATGTTCTTTCAAGCACTTGTCCAATTTCCTTTTGATAGTTCCTGCAACCTAGGCATTTGAAAGATTTCCCCCCAGCGTAGATACTGGTGTACTAGCAGCTTGGACGAATTAATGAATCCCTTCCCTCACACAAGTGAATGTGAAAGCTCTCTCCCCAGTGTGAATTCGCTGATGTATCGACAGGCTGGATGATCGCCTGAATTTCTTGCTGCAGTCAGAACTTTGGAATGGGGAGTACCCAATGGGAAGGTGCTGGTTCTCCCTCAGTCCACATGGACATTTAAAGCTTTTATCCCAGTCACAGCAATGACACTGTCTCAATTTTGCAAATAAAATTATGTACTTCTTCCCACACACAGAAAAGCTAAATGGCCTCTCTCCAGCTGGGCCATCAGCAAGGTGGATGAATGAACAAATGCTTCACCACATTCACTGCAACAGAAGAACCTCTCTCCTGGATGTGAGAAACAGTCCCTGCTCACAAATTCAGCCTGAGACAAAGCCATGGAAACAAAACAATTTTATTCTGTATGATCTTGCAGGAAAGGGTGTCTGCTAGACACGCACACACACACAAAGAAAGTTAAACATTCTTCTACAATTTACGAGTTGCAGAATCACGATTCCCTGCTCCCATTGGTCTTATCCTATCATTTCCCGTCCTGTCTGACAGCCCTTGTTTATTGTTCCCTTTACTGCCAGCCGAAGGCCCCATTCCCTTTTTTACTGCAATCCTTGTTTGGCTCTCTTAAAGAGCACTAGACATGCTGTACGTGCGAATTGTCAGGTTTGCAGAAATAAGCCTCTGCTGCAACACCCTTATCTCTACCATGTCCTTGTCTGCAGAAAGAATCTTTCTGGTCATGCTAACTGCCATCTTTGCAGAACCTAATCTCTGGCTAATGATAAACTTCTGCAACAAAATCTTGTGAATTTCTGCTTCTGCAAGATCCCACTATTCATCCTTACCTGCAGAAACAACATGTTTCATTTCTCACAATTCCCCCTTTTTCTTTTTCTCAAACTGTTTTTTCTGCACTAATTAAGCCCCCATTTTAAATTCATTTTCCCATTCTCTGCCCTCTTACGCTTGCTGGCGTTGAGGTTCACAATCTTGTACACAGTCAGCCCTTAAATCACTCTTTGTGATGTTCGTTTTTCGAACTCCAGAAGCATTCTTTGACTTTCTCTTTGTTGCAGACCATCTGCTGATTGTAAAAGCATGTGGTAATGTACTAGGGTTCATTCCCCTAGAGATGTCATTAATTGGTTCAGTATCCATTTAAGGACATTAAACCCCTCCACCAGACGCACTAATATCAATAATCCATAAATGGCCAAGTTAACCAACCACTCTCCCCAACCAGGTAATCCCCAATTCCCCCATTCCCAGCCTTTTTCATTCCGGTATCGGTTACCAGCCTCCCTTATTTTGGCGATTTTGTCTCACGCGTGATGGGAGATATCAGTAATATTATGGGAAACGTCAGGTATGTATGTACAACATTCTTCCCCAATTAGTGCACAGGTACCACCTTTCTCTGCCAGAATAAAATCGAGAGCCATCCTATTCTGAAGAGCCGTTAGCCTTGTGGCAATCATTTCGGTTGTTATGGCCGCCACTTTGGATTGGGTCTTGGCCAACGCATCGGCAGTATTTTTGGCCAACTCCTCCAGGGAAGGCGCCAACCTTTGTATTTCTCTTCCTACTCGGGCAGTCTCATACATAGGTATCAAAGTCCAGAGGAAGCGATCCCCTTCGGTTACTTCTCGGGGTGTCCGCTTCCCTCCCTGCCCATTCTGAGTTATTTCTGGGGTTTTATCTAACAGCCTAAGATGGGGGATTACATAGGCGAGGTAGCAACAGCCACTCCAGCCTTTCTGACTTTGAGGCAGTGTTAGATCAAAATCATTTCTACGCTTCCTACGCATTCGGTAACCGAATGTACCTTTCCCCGGAGATTATGGGATAGGCCTCTAGGCCACATATCCAATATGTCGCGTTCAATATGTGGGGTACATTTGTGCCAGTAGCTTGGCTGGTGGTGACACAAGATGAGTTTCCTAACTGGAAGGGTGCGCTGTCATTCTGATTGCAGAAACAAGTGGTATTGACTACTCCTTTCGGTGGGGAAACCCTAAGGCCGTCGATAGCACCTGGGGTTTTCGGAGCTGGCCGTGGGAACCATTCTGCAAATTTATAATCACCCCTTTCAGATCTCCATTTTGTATCATTTGAGCCCAAGTCAAATTATTGTGCCTCGTACACCTCTCTATTGGTAAATGGTACTACCGTGAGAGGGGTTCCAGATTGTCCATGGTGTGTGATCGCAGCGCATACCCAACAGTTGGTATGCCCCATTACTATAGCATAATTCTGACATAACGCAGTGAAATGATTCTTCCCAACCCCCTGAGCAACTAGCGCCAATATTATCGTAACAACATAAAGCTGCCTGCTCATTTCAGCTTCCCAACCCCTATCTCTCTATTCTCTAACCATTTAAATACCCGGGAGGTGTGAGTTCGCGCAACGCTTACAATACAAAATTTCTAACCATTACTTGACAGTCTTTCATATCAGTTCATTTCATTCTTTCTGCTCAGCTTGACTTTCAAAGGGTTGTCTGTAGGATGAGCTTGCCACTCGGCCGGAGGGGAAGGAGCGTCCACCTGACCCTTAACACGAGTGCGATGACTCCAAACTTTTTCAGCAGTTCGGACGGCTGTTGCAGTAGTCAGGAGTGTCAGGAACAGTCCCTCCCAGCTTGGGTGTAGTTTGGTACCTTTCCAGGTTTTGATCAAGACCCAATCACCCGGTCATATCTGATGTACTACGAACTCAAGTGGATGTGTCTGGGTCAACAGACCCTTTTTCCTAAGGACAGACAAAGAAGAACCAAGCGCCACAATATAGTTCTTTAAAAACTTATCATTGAATTCTACAGTTGGTAATTCCACTTTTCCACCCAAGAAAGGTAATCCAAACATCACTTCATAAGGAGAGAGGATATAGAGTATTGTTTAACCCGATCCGTCACATCTTTTCGAGTCAGTGTGATTACCAACGGGGTAATAGTTAGGTGCCCTGCGTTATCAGCTCTCGCCCACACATCAGGATTGATTTGTTGTTCTTCCCTAGGCGTTAACGTAGCCATTGTTACAGCTACCACACTATTCTCTACCCCAATTTTTAAGCCCAGCAATATAATCAAATCCCTGCCCAGTAAATTACTCCCAATGTCGGGAATGTACAGTAATTGCCCTTTTACTTCCTTATCATCGTTTCTAATTAGGGTTGGCTCAAAAATAGGCACTGGGAATCCTTCGCCAATATACTCCGGAAACCCTGAGATACTCGTTAGCCAATTTAACACGAGTAGGTATAAAACTTAGGGATGACCGTGCCGCGCTGGTGTCCACCAAGAATACTGCCTCCTCCCCTTCAGGTCCCACCTTTAGGTTTATCAAGGGTTCCCGGTGGGCCTTAGGAGGAAGGAACACCTGACTCCCCTAATCCTCATCGAGGGCCATTAGGGAGACCGTTTCCCTTTCCCGCGTTAACTCTGGGCATTCCCGCTTAAAATGCCCCACGCTTCCACAACGGTAACATCCTGCCTGCCGTCTCTCTCGTCGAGTATCTGCCTCATCTTTTTGTGTCTCTCTCCACCTCCGTGTTCCCTATTCAGCTTTTTTTTCTTTGTCACTTCAATGGCGGCGACCATCATTTTTGTTCTTAGTTTCTGATTCTCGCCCTCCCTTTTTACATATACCTTCTGTGCCTCCCTCAGGAATTCCTCCATCTGTCTCTCACTCCATCCATCTATTTTCTGGAATTTCTTTTGTATGTCCAGCCACGACTTAGTTACAAACTGGACATTTAAAAGTCCCTGAGCTACCGGATCATCGGGATCCATCCCCGAATACTTCCTCGTGCCCTCCTTGAGCCTTTGAAGAAATGTAGCAGGAGTTTCATCGTTCTCCTGTCGTACTTCAAAGGCTTTAGCAAAATTCTGTGATCTGGGTGCTGCCTCTTTAAATCCCAATATTACCATTTCCCTCAAATCCCGCATTGATTCTCTATTGTATCTATCATTATTGTCCCAATGAGGATTGGCATTTGGGAATTTCTGATCTGCCGGGACCACATTCAGTCCTGCTGGGTGTCTTTTTTCCCACTCCTGTAAGGCCGCCCTCCTAATCATACCTTGTTCTTCCCCCGAAAATAGGGTTCCTAGAATTGCCATCAGTTCTCCCCAGGTATATAAATTGAGTCCTAGGCATTGATCTAACTGTTCAGCCAGTCCGAACGGATCCTCTATTAAACTTTTCATTTCTATCTTAAAGATCCTAACTTCGCTACTGGTTAAGGGAGCGTTCACATACCCAATATCACCATCCCCAATCAGGACCTCCCTTAAAGGGTATAATTTTCCCTTTTCCTTTGTTTCTGTCCCTCCTTTACGTGTGGTAGATCATGTAATTCTGGGCCCTCTAGGTTCCACGTCTTTTACCTCAGAGTTCGTCTCTTTTTCAGGTGTTTGGGGTTAGTTCTGGGGCTGTGGGCTGGTTGTGGAGGCTACTCACGGCCGTCAGTGGGGAGGAGTGGGGGATATGGAGGCGGCAAACATGTTAGGGGATCCCATTGTGGTTTTTCTTATTCGTCCTTTCCCTGTCCTCCGCCTGATCCTTCTGCACTCATAGGATATAGTCCTACCTTCGCACCTCCTATCCAACAAGCCGCATAATCTGACTCTTTCTGACTGAATGGTTCTTTCCAATTGATGTATATATATATAGGTATTGGCACAGCCAATCTTCGTCAGATCCATATTTGGGCCAAAAAAAAAATCAGGTACCTTAATGCTTTCGCTAGACCAAACAAAACAACAATAATTTATCATTGTAGTCTTGTCTTTCTCCCGCGTCCGGGAGCCGTATTCTCAATTGCCCAACATTCTCCCCAAAGGGCTGTCGGGCGGAATATATTCCACTTTGACGTTATTGGCAGATCGATCGCTACTCAGACAACTCCCCTTGCCTCCCATTGTTGCTAGTTTAATTAATCTTGTCGAGATTCGGTGTCGCCTTCTTCCACACCCGCTTCAGGGTCCTAACCCTCGCGTGGGGGGTTTCCCCTCTTAACAACCGGTCTAAGGCTGGGTGCTCGAATCAGGCAGACACCTTACTCGTCCGATTAATCAGGCCAATTATATACTTTTTATATTTTGCCAATTCCCCGTACTGTCCGTACGTCCCCACCACCAAGGCAATACTTAAAGGTCAGTTTTCTTACCTTGTTCCGTGCACAGAGCTACCTCGTTGTTACAACTCTTTCCCGTACTTCTCGTACGTCCCCGCGGCAATACCTGCAGCAAATACCGCTGCTCCCTGGGTCGCCCGGACAGATCATTAAGACCTTTCCTGACCCGGGTCTTGTGCACAAGAGTTACCCGACTGGACCCGCCGTGTCTACCCATCTTGTTTCCAGGGTCTCCCAGTCCAGACCACACTCGCGCAAACCGCAAACGACAAACAAGGGAGTTGGAGATCGCTGAAATTGGCGAGGCGCGCCTTCTCCGTCGTCCCACGAGTGTCAAACGGTCGGCGTGTCGGATCCCGGATGAGACCCCATTTGTGAGAAACAGTCCCTGCTCACAAATTCAGCCTGAGACAAAGCCTTGGAAACAAAACAATTTTATTCTGTACGATCTTACAAGAAAGGGTGTCTGCTAGACAGGCACACACTACAAAGCATGTTAAACATACGTATACAGTTTACAAGTTGCAGAATCACGCCTCCCTGTTCCCATTGGTCTAATCCTATCATTCCCCGTCCTGTCGGACAGCCCTTGTTTATTGTTCCCTTTACTGCCGGCCGAAGGCCCCATTCCCTTGTTTACTGCAATCCTTATTTGCTATCCTAAAGAGCGCTAGACATGCTGTACGTGCGAATCGTCAGGTTTGCAGAAATAAGCCTCTGCTACAACACCCTTATCTCTACCATGTCCTTGCCTAAAGAAAGAATGTTTCTGGTTGTGCTAACTGCCATCTTTGCAGAATCTAATCTCTGGTTAATGATAAACTTCTGCTACAAAATCTTGTGACTATAATGTTCTTCTTTTGCAAAACCCCACCATTCATCCTTATCTGCAGAAACAACATTTCTAATCTCTCACACCTTCAAGTCACTCACCTTCCTGACTTGGAAAATATCACCGTTCCTTCACTGTCGCTGGGTCAAAATCCTGGATTTCCCTCCCAAATAGCCTTGTGGGTCACCAAAAGTCAGGAGGACTGCAGCAGTTCAGGAAGGCAGCTCACCACCACCTTCTCAAGGGCAACCTCTGATGGGCAAGAAATGCTGGCCCAGCCAGGGACACCCACATCCCACACATTAATTAAAAAACTACTGTGTGAACAGTCACAACATGAGGATCCTGGAGTCTCATTCCCCTGGAACAAAAACAAAGTTGATGGAATAGCTCAGCAGGTCTGGAAGCATCTGTGACCCTTCCTCACTCCCCTGGGATTTACCAAACCCGTTTATTATTTCCACTTCCTCTTTCATGCTGACTCTTTAATTTCTCAATTTCAGTCCACTTGCCTTTTGAGCTCTTCAACAACCCCATTTGGGAAAATGAGAGAAAGCTGGAATTAACGCAGGGAACTGGGAAGTGGGCGGAAGTATGAAGAGAGGCCACATCAAAGGAAGCTCCCATTCCAACAACAGAACTTCGCAAAACACAAAGGTAGCATGAAAGCTTGAGCTGAATGAACATGGTGATGTGTGGGTTGTCATGAGGAAAATGTGACCATGATCACAAATGTTAAAGTTCACAGGATCCTGACAGTGCAGAAAGAGGTCATTCAGTGCATCCAGTCTGCACTCGCTCTCTATCCCACCCTACTCCCATGAACACCACATTTACCGCAGCTAACCCAAACATGTAAGCTGCACACTCGGGGATAATTTGGTGCGGCCAATCCACCTAACTTGCATTTTTGGACTGTGGAATGATCACAGTTTAGCTCTAAAGAGGCGAGATTGTGGATTAAGGCTCAAAAAACCTCAACTCTGAAACAATTTCATGGCTTTTGTTTCCAAAATTAGAATCTGGGGAAAGCTGCACCCACAATGATTTCAGATTCTCTCTGGAGGAAGCGAATTTAAATCTCTAACCCGGGGGCGCTGTGAGTTGACCGAGGCCTGGGGCCAGAAATGTAACAGATTCTGAGCAAGCTGGGGGTGAGACAAGGGCAAAAAGCACGTCACGGGGGGAAAGCAGGAGAGATTAAATTGCAGAAATGCTATTCGTCCCTCAAGGCGGCAGGGAATGGAGTTAGGGCTGGAAAAGAAACAAATAAACAAAAGATGTGCCTGGAGCCAGGTGTGCAGTGGAGCCAGACACAAATTGAAACAAGAAATGTAAACAAATTGGGGCAGAGTTCACAGTCTGATATTGTTCATCTCAATGATGAGGCCAGAAAGCTGTAAAGCCTGGCTCATTCTATTCCAGCCAACGCACACATGATGGGCCAAGGGTGAATGCTGCTGGCCAGCCAACAATACGCACATCACACAAATGAATTAAAAACGGCCTTGATCTGCGCTGTAATTTTCTGATACTTTTGTTCTGACATTTGCAGTTTGTTTCTGTTGATGGTGAAAAACCTAAAATTAAACTAGAGTTTAGTATCTGAGAGAAATGTAAAATAAGTCAGCTTTGCCATAAGCACATCACTGTAGTTTGTTGTATTTGTCCTGAGTGTTGAACAGCTCCTGGAGCTCAGAAAGGACAATCTCAGGGTCGGGGATAGGGGGAATCGTGCACAGCAACAGAGCTTCAGTCGGGAAAATCCTTCAGGCTCAAACTGAGGGGGTCAGATGGCACTTTGCTCTTTCACGTCTCTCTTCATTGACAGCCAAGCCACAGTGTGGGTTAATCCTGCTGTGTGTAAGAAATGTGTCCCAGCGACTGTCTTCCATGGCTCACAGCTCCATGACACGGAACCAAATCTCATTTCCAACTAGGTATAGAGTCAGGGGAAGTACAACGGTGAATGCTGGAAATGTGCTTCAAATCAGAGATGAGTGCAAATCAATGATCTGTTCCTGACTGGAAGTGAACACTCAGGCTCAGGTTTAGGTTTCTTCTACATTGGTAAAGATAAAACAGTATTTTGTAGCCGTACAGCACTAAGACCCAGAGCAGTGGGAGCAGGGGTATAAACATCCTGTCCCTGCCTCTGCTGTAACCACACAGAATGCGCCAGGGTGAAGTGAGAGAAGGATCTGGGTTAGAAATTATATTTCACCAACAATGTTGATATGGGGAGAGTTGACAAAATGTTAATTTTCATTTTCAATTACTACACATAACATGCATATATTGGTCAGGAAAGGATGAAGAGGGGTTCGTACTGGCAGTGGGAAGAAATTTTTCTGACTTAGTCTTGTCTGAGACTATATCACTTTCTTATGATGTCTCCAGGACATGTCTTTTATTCCCACTTAGATATCATTTCCCAAACTGACTACCTTCCTTCCAATTGTTTGATCCAGAAGTAACTGTCAAAAACCGATGATAATGGGAACTATAGATGCTGGAGAATCCAAGATAATAAAGTGTGAAGCTGGATGAACACAGCAGGCCAAGCAGCATCTCAGGAGCACAAAAGCTGACGTTTCAGGCCGAGACCGATGAAGGGTCTCTGCCTGAAACGTCAGCTTTTGTGCTCCTGAGATGTTGCTTGGCCTGCTGCGTTCATCCAGCTTCACACTTTATTTTCAAAAACCAATATTTCACTTTGTGGATATTTTCAGTTGACAATTTTTTTTAATTTCAAAAGCCTTACATCAGGTTTAATCCAATCAAACACAAAGCAGCCCTCTTGATTTACACCCAAACGACATCCCTGTGCTCCTGAGAACGTGAGATTTGGACACAGGCACAAGATGCTGCTGGTGTAAGTTAGCAACAAAATGGCTTCTAGCCTGGGAACTGTAAATTCTGCTGGAGCTGCTCTTTTCGCCTAGGAACTGTGAGTTCTGCGAGAGCTACATAAATAATGCAGGAATGATAAGATAACGCAGTACTAACCATTCTAGCTGCCCTTCAGTTGCAAATGTTGTGGCACTATGTGGTGAGATAAAAAGTAACCTCTGTGTTGTGATGTAAGTTGTTTACCAGTTAATGTTATAGGATTATGTAACTGTCAATGAAGCAATATCATGTATTGATTGTTTGAATACACTGTGCGATCACATCATGTACCCTGCTTTAAGAAAAGTATAGAAATGTCTTTGTATTAGCCTGTGGGTTGCAGCTCCTCCGAGGAATATGGAAGTCCTCAACTTCTGCGTTTTACGGATGATCTGTACCCGGCCGTATGATGAAATAAAGTGTAAAGTCTTAAACAGCCAGACCGACTGTGAGTATTCATTGACTGATCACGGAACCAAGAGACGCCACCGGGGGTTGAGATTTACACAGGGATCGGGTGAATCCTGAGAGGAGTGTAAGGGCAGTTGGAGTATGCTTCAGAAGGAGATCACCACTGATGCAAAGTGGCAGCAGTCTGTACCGTCTACAAGATGCACTGCAGTGACTCAGCAAGGCTCCTCCAACAGCACCTTCTGAATCTGCAGTCTTTACCATCCAGAAGGACAGGGGCAGCAGTCACATGGGAACGCTACCACCTGCTAGATCCCCTATAGGCCACATACTGTGCTGACCTGGAAATATAACGTGGAGATGCTGGTGTGGGATTGGGGTGGACAAAGTCAGGAGTCAGATGACACCAGCTTATAGATCAACAGGTTTATTTGAAATCACAAGCTTTCTGAATGCTGCACCCAACTTTGTCACTTTCTCATGATGTGTAATAAAGTAATAAAGTGGCGCTTCATCTGTCAAAGGTGGAACAGCTCGAAAGGTTATGATTTCAAAGAAACCTGTTGGACTTGAACCTGGTGTTACGTGTCATCTGACTTTGGCCTGGGAATATATCATGATCCTTCTGTGTCGCTTGGTCACATTCCTGGAAGTCTCCCTCAATAGCACTGTGGATCTATCAACAATACATGGACCATAGCCAGCTCCATCCTCTCCAGGGCGGGTAGCGATGGGCAGTAAATCTGGGCCTACAGTAATGCCAATGACTCATAAGCAAATACAATATTTAGATCAGTGAGGGTGGGATGGGCAGGGAGTGAGGGAGGGATGGGCAGGGATCGAGGCAGGGGCAGGAGAGGAGGGAGCAAGAGAAGGAAGCTGAGGGGGAGGGAGCGAGGGAGTGGTGAGGGAAGGAGGGACGTAGGGGGAGAGCGGGAGTGAGGGGACACCACTGGGAGGGAGGGAACACGTGAGGGAGCAAAGGAAAGGGATCAGTGGACTGGGAGAGAGGCGTGGGGAGGAAGGGAGCAAGGGACGGGGTAGGGAGGGAGTGAGGGATGGGGTAGGATGGAGGGAGAATGTGACAGGGAGTGAGCAAGGGGCCGGAAGGGAGGGAGCAAGGGAGTGAGGGATGTGGAGAGTGGGGCCGAGGGACACAAAGGGAGCAAAAGGACGGGGAGTGAGTGAGGGAGGGAGGCATGGGGAGGGAAGGAGTGAGGGTTGCAGGGGAGGAATGAGGAGTGTGGGATGGAGCGACAGGGATCGAGGGAGTGGGGGACTGGGATCGAGTGAGTGACAGAGCAGGAGCGAGGGACTGAGGGGCAAAGATCCAAGGACGGGTGCGAGAGACCGAGGGACGGGGGAGGGAGCGAGTGAGGGAGGATGTGAGGGATAGGGATGGAGGGAGTGAGGAACATGGAGGAGGGAAAGTGTGTGGGAGCAAGGGACGGGGAGGCAGAGTTTGAGGGATGAGGAAGGTAGCGATGGGGAGGGAGCGATGGAGGGAGGGACAGGGATGTGGGAGTGATGGGGAGGAACAGGGAGGAGGGAGCGAGCAAGGGCCATGGTAAGGGTGGGAGTGAGTGACAGAGAGGGGTCAAGGGAGGGAGTGAGGGATGGGGAGTGAGAGACATGGAGCGAGGAATCGAGGGACGGGGAGTGAGGGACAGGGAGTGAGGGACGTGGGTAGGGAGGTAGCAAAGGATTTGGAGGCAGGGAGCGAGGGACAAGGCATTGACGGGGAGGGAGCAAGGGATGGGGAGGGGGAGGCAATGAGGGACGGTGAGGAGGCAGGGAGCAAGGGACGTGGTAAAGTTGGGAGTGAGGGATGGAGAGGGATCAAGGGAGGGAGTGAGGGATGGGGAGGGAGAGACGGGGACCGAGGGACAGGGAGTGATCGAGTGAGGGACGGAGAGGAAGGGAGCAAGGGGAGTGAGTAGGGAGCAAGGAAGAGGGGAGGGAGTGAGGGAGGGGAGAGGGTGAGAGGGATGGAAGGGGGTGAGAGGGAGGGTAGTGGTAGGGATGGGAGTGAGGGAGAGATGGGCAGCGAGGCAGTGAGGGATGGGGATGAAGGGAGCAAAGGACCTGGTTAGGGAGGGAGCAAGGGAGGGAGTGAGGGAGGGGAGGTACGGGGACATGGGGGAGGGAGGGTGGGAGTGAAGGACGGGGTGGCAGTGAGCAAGGGATGAGGAAGTGACTGGGAGGGATCAAGTGAGGACGGGAAGGGAGAAGGGGAGGGAGCGAGGGAGGGAGGAGCACAGGATGTGGACGGAGTGAGGGAGGAACAGGGAGGGGGTTGGGAGTAAAGGACGGGAAAGGGCAGTGAGTGAGGGAGTGGGGAAGGAGTGAGGAAGGGATGGGGAGGGTGGGAGAGAGGGTTGGGGAGGGTGGGAAGGAGGGAGGGAGGGACTGAGGGACGGGGAGTGAGGGAATGTGGAGAGAGCGAGGAAGGAGCGAGAGACGGGTGGGGAAGGAGTAAGGAGGGAGCGAGGGAGTTCGGGATGGGGAGTGAGGGAGAAAGGGATGTGGGTGATGGGGAGATTCGGAGAAAGGAATGGGGGACTGAGGGAGGGATGGGGAGGGGGAGGGAGGGAATGACGCTCAGGGAGGGAAGGTTTGAGTGATGGGGTGGGAGAAAAGGCGGAGCGAGGAACAGAGAAGGAGCGACGGAGGGAGTGAGGCATGGGGAGGGAGTGAGGGAAAGGGAGCGAGTGAGGGAGAGAGTGAGAACGGAGTGAGGGAGGAAGCAAGGCAGAAGTGAGGAAGGAGCATGGGACGGGGAGGGAGCGAGGAACAGAGAAGGAGCAAGGGAGGGGTGAGGCAGATGGAGGGAGCGAGGGAGAGTGAGCAAGTGAGGGAGAGAGTGAGAACGGAGCGAGGGAGGAAGCAAGGCAGAAGTGAGGAAGGAACTAGGGACGGGGCCGGAGTGAGGGAGAGAGTGAGGAGGTAGCAAGCAGGGAGCAAGGAGGTAGCAAAGAGAGAGGCACGGACCGATTGAGGGACCGAGCGAGGGATAGGGAGGGAGTGAGGGACGGAGTGGGAGTGAGGGAACAAGAGACGGAGATGGAGAGATGTGAAACGAGGAGGCAGTGACCAGGAGCGAGGAAACAGGAACGAGGGACAGGGAGGGAGTGAGTGAGGGAGGGAGGGACAGGGAGGAAACAAGGAATTGGGTGGGAAGGAGTGGAGAACGCGGAGGGAGGGAGCGAGTGATGGGGACGGAGCAAGGGAGGGAGCGAGGGACAGAGAGGGACCAAGGGATGGAGTGAGGGTTGGGGAAGGAGCGAGGGAAGGGGAGGGAGTGAGGGAGATAGCGAGGAGGGACCAATGGAGGGAGCATTGAAGGAGCGAGGAAGGGACACAGTGGGACCAAGGGAGGGAGCAAGGAGGGAGCAAGGGCGGAGCGACGGACAGATCGAGTGACCAAGCGAGGGACAGGAGGGAACGAGGGTCGTGGTGGGAGTGAATGAGGCAGTGAGGGATGGGGAGGGAGAGATGCGAAGCCAGGAAGTGAGTGATTGGGAGCGAGAAATGGGGAGTGAGGGATGGGGATGGAGCGAGCGACAGAACGAGGGATGGGAAGGGAGCGAGGTAGCTAGGGATGGGGAGGGAGAGGCGGGGAGGGAGGGAGCAAGAGACAGGGAGCGAGGGGCTGGGAGGGAGTGACGGAGGGAGCGAGGGACGGGAAGGGAATGAGGGAAAAAGGGGCAGGGTGGGGATAGAGGGAGGTAATGAGGGAGCAGGAAGGAGGGAGTAAGGGAGTAGCAAGGGACTGGGCTGGGGACAGGGAGTGAGTGAAGGAAAGAGACAGGGAGGCAGCGAGGGATGCGGAGGGAGCAAGCGAGGGAGCAATGGTCGGGGAAGGAGTGGGGGACGGGTCGGGAGCGAGGGACAGAGATGGAGCAAGTGAATGGCGGATGAAGCGTGTGAGTGAGAGGCAGAAGGAGGGAGGGACAAGGGATGTCAAGGGAGAGAGGGATGGGAAGGGAATGAGCGAGGGAGTCAGGGACAGGGAGAGAGTGAGGCACAGGGAGGGAGGGAGCAAGGGACAGGATCGGAGGGCATGGGAGCAAGGGACAATGATCAGGGACCGAAGGGCAGGAGCGATGTACAGGGAGTGAGGTACGTGTGGGAGGCAGGGAGTGAGGGACGAGTGAGGGAGTGACGGGGGGGCGATCGAGGGAGGGAAGGACTGGGATGGGGGAGGGAGAGAGGGAGGTGTGCAGAGAGCGAGGGACACAGGTGGTGGGTGGGAAGGAAGGAGGGACTGGGAGGAAGGAAGAGAGCAAGGGACAGGGAGCGAGGGAGTAAGGCATGGGGAGGAAGAGAGCATGGGACTGGGGTAGGGAGGGAGCAAGGGACGGAGTGAGAGAGAGGGAATGAGGGTCAGAGTGGGAGTTAGTGAGGGACAGGGAGGTAGCGAGGGATGGGGAGGGAGTGAGGGAGGGAGCAAGGAGGTAGATGGGGAGCAAGGAGGGAGCAAGTGGGGAGCTATGACTGATCGAGGGATGAGCGAGAAAGGGGAGGGAGCGAGGGACATGGTGGGAGCGAATGAGGGAGCGAGGGATAGGAAGGGAGTCAGCGACAAAGTGAATAACAGGGAGCAATGGAGCGATGGTGTGGGAGAAAGGGGCAAGGAGGGAAGTTGGATTGGAAAGGGAGCAAGGGATGGGGAGGGAGCTAGGGACGGGAAGGAAGTGAGGGGCGGGAAGGAAGCAAGGGAGCAAGGACAGGGAGGGGATGAGGGAGGAAACAAAGGAGCAGCGAGGAAGGAGTAAGGGAGTAGCAAGGGACTGAGCGAGGGACAGGCCATGAGTGAGAGAAAGAGACAGGGAGGGAGTGAGGGACGGGCAGGGGCGGAGGGATGGCGAGGGAACAAGGGATGGGTTGGGAGTGAGTGAGTGAGTGACGGGGAGGGAGCAAGTGAGTGACAGATGAAGTGAGTGAGCGAGATGCAGCGGGAGGAATAGAGCGATTGATTGGGAGGGAGTGAGAAGGGACAGCAAGGGAGCGAGGGACAGGGAGGGAAGGAGCGAGGGATGGGGAGAGAGTGAGGTACGGGGTGGGAGCGAGGGAGTTATGGATGGCGAGGGAGTGAGGTGCGGGGAGGGAGTGAGGGAGCTATGGAAGGGGAGGTAAAGAGGGAAAGAGGAATGGGAAGGGAGCGAGGAAGCAATTTAGCAAGGGAGAGAGGGATGGAACAAAAGAGAGAGGGTCAGGGCGAGGGAGCAAGGGACCAGGAGGGAGGGACTGAGAGACGGGGAGGGAGGAAGCAAGCGATGGGGAGAGTGTGAGTGAGGGAGCGAGGGACGGTGAGGGAGGGAGGGAGGGATGGTCGGCGAGTAAGCAAGGGGCAGGGAGGAAGGGAGCAAGGGAGTGAGGGACAGGGAAAGAGGGTGTGATGGAGCGAGGGACGGGATGTGAGCTTGGGAGGGAGCGAGTGACATAACGGGAGTGAGAGAGGGAGCGAGTGGCAGGGAGGGAGTGACGGAGGGAGGGACTGGAGCAAGGGACGGGAGCAAAGGACAGAGGGACAGGAGAGAAGGATGGGGAGACAGCTCGCAATGGGATCGGGGATGGGGAGGGAGTGAAGGATGGGGAGGGAGTGAGGGACAGGGAAGGAGCAAGAGACATGGAGTGAGGGACAGGGAAGGAGCGAGGGGTATGGAGGAACAGGGAGGGGAAGAGGCAGGGAGTGAGGGACAGGGAAGGACAAGGAGGGGGAGGGACAGGGAGGGAGCAAAGAACAGGGAAGGAGGGAAAGGGATGAAGGAACAGGGAGAGGGACAGGGAGGGTCACGGAGGTAGACAGGGTTGGACGGACAGGGTGGGAGCCTGTTTCTCTCAACACAGAGACAAACAACAATATAGTTTGCTGTGCTGCTTGGCACTTTTTAATGAACGTTAATTACAGATTGAAGTTATGGATGCAGTCAGTGGAATGGTGCCTTTTCTCTTTGGCCTGTGAGTTGAGAGAAACATTGACATGTTTCCCTGTAACTCCCTGTGGGATAAGGTTGGATAAGCCAGCAATACCCTCAGTCTGTTACCATAGCGACAGGCTGCTTCATTGCTGAAACATTGAACTGAAATGAGAAAATCCTGGATGGATTGATTAATGAGTGAATTTGATTGATTGATGTATTTGGGTAAAGGGATATTTCAGCACATTCTTCAGCTGCTGCCTGAACTTAGTCTGGGTCACGGCATAAATCGCGGTGTTTGTGCAGCAACTGAGGAGCTGCAGCATGAAGCCCAATTCCTGCACAAACCAATCCAGATACACAGAGTCATACCCAATATTCCACATCCGGTACCATATAGAAAACACCATTAATATTGACCATAACAGGATGAAATTGGCCGAGATCACAAACAGTAAAATGATTGATTTTTTTCGATTTCTCATTTCTGTGTCACACTGACCGTCCCCATTGGTGTGAGCCCGGAGTCTCCTGCGGGCTCTGCTGGTCACTAAAATGTGTCTGACGGTGAAAACATTGAGCAGCAGAATCAGGAGAAACGGGAGAGTCGGGGTTAGAATGTGGTGGAGGAACTCGATTGTGGCCCAGGCACGAGAGTAATAAACACCGATTGTTACATCACAAAACCAGGGGCCGTTCCACAGCGAATACTGACCTGAGAGCATAAAATACCAGAAAATGTTCTTTAAACAGCTCAGCACAGTCACTGTTCCCAGAACCACAGCCGCTGTTTTCTCACTGCAATATTTACTTTTCAGCTTCTGGCAACAAATGGCCACAAATCGATCAAAGGTGAAAGTTACGGTGAACCAGACAGAACAGTCAGTGGCTGCATAAAGCAGGACGGCGTGGATATTACACACGGGGATGTACCGCAGGAAATTAAACTGCTCCCGATAAACAATGGGAATGTGTCTCAATATCAGGTCGAGGATAATGACCAGTAGATCTGCCACTGCCATGGCCCCCAGGTAACGTCTGACACATGGAGATAATCCACAATCTTTATAAAGCAGGACGTAAATCGTCACTACGTTAACTGTGAGGAAGGAACACAAATAAATTATACATCAGCCTGGAAGCAAAGTTACCAGTTTGATTGGGGACCCAGTGACATTTTCAAATGTATCACTGATTTACTGAAAAAAAAATGAAGCTGAAATAACCCGTAGTAACGTCTCAATTTGTTTTATTTTACAAAAAAACTAACATAAAATACAAGAAACTCTCCCTCCTGAAAGACACAAACACACATCCATAAGGACAGATGGCTTCTGGAACATTCCCACAGACTCAATCGCTCGGAAGCAGGCACAGGTCATTTCCTTACAGTTCCTGATATAGAGAGTGAAGACGTTGCTGTCCTGAAGGATTCTCTCCCAGTTCCCTGAAGACAAATGGAAGATGGAAATTTCAGTCTTTTCGTCAACATTGTGGTCAATTTTTGTTTATGAAGAAACATGATCACAGGGAAAATATATTCACCCCATTAACTGCCTGAGGGGAATTTGAAACAGAGATTCCTTCTCTCTGGAATGGGATCTTTTCCCTCGGGATCTTATCTTTTAATCAATTAACTGGCATCCAACTGTTCACAAATAATGTCGGATAGAGAATGTTCCGGGGAATGTTGATTACAGAATGTTCCGGGGAATGTCGGATACAGAATGTGATGGAGTCATAAAAGATCCACATCACAAAGGCCCTTCTGCCCATCAGTTTTGGTGAGACCCACTCAGCCTCGCGGTGGAAATCTCTCCCCAAACTCGACACAACTGGCAAACACAAATTAGAGTCATTGCCAGATCAGCTGAAGTGGTCAGTTATCTCACATTCTCAATCCACCTCACAGAACCAGCCCAGACACCACAAACCCAGATAAAATATCTGTTCAGCATGGAGCACAGTGCAGACCAGGCTAGTGTCCTGCTCAATACAACCCGGCAATCTGTCCAGAGTGGGACACTGTGCAGGCCTCACCAGTCACATGGATATCAGTCCAGCACAGGGAGCTGTGCAGACCACACCAGTGCATTATTATATAAATCCGGACCAAGTATCTCTCCAGCACGGGGAGCTGTGAAGTGAACACCACTGAACTGATCTGCAAACCTGGAGCAGTTACCCTCCCAGTGTGTGGATCTGTACAGACCACCCCAGTGCAGTGCCCGGTAACGCTGTGTTAAATCACCTCCCAGCCTGGGGAAACTTGCAGCCCATGCTGGAAGTGACCGGATGTGCGGCTCCCATCCATTTACAGCTCCATATCTCCAATGTGCCATGACAAGGGGTGCCATGGGTGTGAAAGTCACTGCCCGAGAGAGATGGTGGGGAATCAGTTTAAATACGAACAAATGGTATGTGTTGGATATATAGACAGAAAGGAGGAGATTGAGAGACTGTGTCACCGAAGGATGTGTTCACAACTTTAGAATGCTGACATGGAGACATACTCCCCAACACTGAAAACACTGCATCGATCCAACATTGTCGACTGATTCAACCACTTCCCCCTCACCTACACCATCACTAACAGCAGGACCATGCACATTCACCTTCAGTCCCTCCCTCCCTTTCCCTTATTCCAGGAGGAACAGCCTGGAATAGGACAGGAAAGGCCAAGCAGGGTGGTGGTGTTCCACATATCAGTTCCCTCACCCTCCCCGCCGCATGGGCAGGGCCCTGGAATGAGCCGGAGAGAATCAGGACGACCCGTGTGGAGATTTCAAATATACATGTCCCACCGACCGAGTAAGGAGCAATGTTCAGTGAAGGGCAATTCTCACTTTAACCCCACTGTCAGTTCCATTTCCACCTGGCACAGCTCAGAAACCGTGCCCCTGATGCCATCTCCCTTTTATATCAAGCCGGTACAAATGGAATCCCCACGGTCTCGGTTGGCAGGAGGGTGGGCTCACAACACATCGTCTCCACCAGCTCCCAGGAAGGGAGATCGGAGCCTCCCTCCTGCACCTCCTCCTTCAGACAGTTCAGACACTGAAACTAACCTGTAATATTTATTCGTCTCCCAACTTGCCCTTACATCTTCAATAATCAAGCATTGAAAATCTCACAGAGTCACAGTCCCCATGGAACAACTGAAATACTGTCACACTCACTGGAGAGAGCAAATACTGACGTACTCTCATGGAGTGACTCAAATAATGAAATGCTGTCCACGGAATAACAGGAATCCTGACACACACCAAATGGAATGAATGAAATATTGACAAACCACTGAGCCAGAAAAATTCTGGTAGGCTCCCCTTATTTGTCTAAGTATCGGTGTATTTGCGTGTGTTTCTCTGTGTGGGGCAGGTCTGACAGTCTCTGAGATAATGGAAACTGCAGATGCTGGAGAATCCAAGATAATAGAGTGTGGAGCTGGATGAACACAGCAGGACAAGCAGCATCTCAGGAGCACAAAAGCTGACGTTTCTGGCCTAGGCCCTTCATCAGAGAGGGGGATGGGGAGAGGGTTCTGGAATAAATAGGGAGAGATGGGGAGGCGGACCGAAGATGGAGAGAAAAGAAGAGAGGTGGAGAGGAGAGTATAGGTGGGGAGGAAGGGAGCGGATATGTCAGTCCAGGGAAGACGGACAGGTCAAGGATGTGAGATGAGGTTAGTAGGTAGGAAATGGAGGTACAGCTTGGGGTGGGAGGAAGGGATGTGTGAGAGGAAGAACAGGTTAGGGAGGCAGAGACAGGCTGGGCTGGTTTTGGGATGCAGTCGGGGGAGGGGACGAACTGGGCTGGTTGTGTGGTGCAGTGGGGGGAGGGGATGAACTGGGCTGATTTTGGGATGCAGTGGGGGAAGGGGAGATTTCGAAGCTGGTGAAGTCCACATTGATACCATTGGGCTGCAGGGTTCCGAGGCGGAGTATGAGTTGCTGTTCCTGCAACCTTCGGGTGGCATCATTGTGGCACTGCAGGAGGCCCATGATGGACATGTCATCTAAAGAATGGGAGGGGGAGTGGAAATGGTTCGCGACTGGGAGGTGCAGTTGTTTATTGCGAACCGAGCAAAGATGTTCTCCAGAGCGGTCCCCAAGCCTCCGCTTTGTTTCCCCAATGTAGAGGAAGCCACACCGGGTGCAATGGATGCAGTATACCACATTGGCAGATGTGCAGGTGAACCTCTGCTTAATATGGAAAGTCATCTTGGGGCCTGGGATAGGTGTGAGGGAGGAGGTGTGGGGGCAAGTGTAGCATTTCCTGTGGTTGCAGGGGAAGGTGCTGCGTGTGGTGGGGTTGGAGGGCAGTGTGAAGCGAACAAGGGAGTCACGGAGAGAGTGGTCTCTCCGGAAAGCAGACAAGGGTGGGGATGGAAAAATGTCTTGGGTGGTGGGGTCGGATTGTCGATGGCGGAAGTGTCGGAGGATGATGCGTTGTATCCGGAGGTTGGTGGGGACGTGTGTGAGAACGAGGGGGATCCTCTTTGGGCGGTTGTGGCGGGGCCGGGGTGTGAGGGATGTGTTGCGGGAAATGCGGGAGATGCGGTCAATGGCATTCTTGACCACTGTGGGGGAAAGTTGCGGTCCTTGAAGAACTTGGTCATCTGGGATGTGCGGGAGTGGAATGCCTCATCGTGGAAGCAGATGCGGCGAAGGCAGAGGAATTGGGAATAGGGGATGGAATTTTTGCAGGAGGGTGGGTGGGATGTGGTGTATTCTAGGTAGCTGTGGGAGTCGGTGGGCTTGAAATGGACATCAGTTACAAGCTGAGATGGAGACTGAGAGGTCCAGGAAGGTGAGGGATGTGATGGAGATGGCCCAGGTGAACTGAAGGTTGGGGTGGAAGGTGTAGGTGAAGTGGATGAACTGTTCGACCTCCTCTGGGGAGCAAGAGGTAATGCCGATAGAGTCATCAATGTAACCGAGGAAGAGGTGGGGTTTGGGGCCTGTGTAGGTGCGGAAGAGGGACTGTTCGACATAACCTACAAAGAGGCAGGCATAGCTGGGGCCCATGCGGGTGCCCATGTCCACCCACTTTGTCTGTAGGAAGTGGGAGGAATCGAAAGAGAACCAGAGAAATTCTGATCGGTTCCCCTTATTTGTCTGAGTATCAGTGTATTTGTGTGTGTTTCTGCGTGTCTCTGTGTGGGGCAGGTCGGACAGCCTCTGTGCTGTTTGATGTGATGCAATGCCACCCTCTGCTGGTCTCCACACGCCACTGCACAGGCAGCAGCAGAGGATGAGGACCATCAGGGATTTATTCTGAGAGGGCCTGGGAGGGCAACAGCTCACAACACCATCCAAACTGATTTCTTCCTCATGTACGTATCTAAATGTCTTTTAAATGTTGTAACTGTACTCACTTCCACCATTTCATCTGGAATTTTATTCCATACGCGAACCACTTTCTGCAAAAAAATTGCCCCTCCTGTCTCTTTTGAAATGTTCGATCCTCAAAATTTGAAACATCCCCACAGCCTTGAAATCCTCCATCCCCAAGAAAAGATAACCGACATTCCACTTATTTGGGCACCTCATGATTTATCAGCCTCAATCAGGTCACCCCTCATCCTCCTGTGCACAAGTCAGTAAAGTCCAAGCCTATCCAGCCTCTGAAAACACTCTGAGTGGTGATGTATCCGGATTGAATCAGGCGACAGTGTTGGGCCCATGCAGTGTTTTCGGTGTAAGGGAGTATGTCTACATGTCAGCATTCTGAAACTTGCGAACACATCCTTCCATGGCACTGTCTCTCTATCTCCCCCTCTCTGTCTATATATCCAACACATCCCACTTGTTCATGTTTAAACCGATTCCAGACCATCTCTCTGTGGCAGTGACACCCATGGCACCCCTGGTCCTGGCACAGGCAGCACAGTGGCTCAGTGGTTAGCACTGCAGCCTCACAGCACCAGGGATCTGGGTTCAATTCCAGCTTCGGGCAACTGTGCGGAGTTTGCCCGTTCTCGCCGTGTCTGCGTGGGTTTCCTCCGGGTGCTTCGGTTTCCTCCCACAGTCCAAAGATGTGTAGGCCAGTTGGATTGGCCATGCTAAATTGCCTGTCGTGTTCAGGGGTGTGTGGGTTACAGGGGGATGGGTCTGGGTGGGATGATTCAAGGGGTGGTGTGGGCTTGTTGTGCCAAAGGGCCTGTTTCGAAAACCGTAGAGAATCTAATCTAATCCTTATATCTCAAACCATCCATTCCCACCGACATCCTGGTAAATCTCTGCTGTTCTCTCTCCAGATTAATATTATCCTTCCTATAACTGCGCGACCAGAACTGGACACAGTACTCCAGAAGATGCCTCACCTACATCCTGTACAACATGAAAATGACATCCCAACTCCCAAACTCAAAGGCCTGAGCAAAGAAGGTAACGAACTAAATGCCTTCTTAACCAGCCTGTCTGTATGTGACACAGACTTCGAAGAGTTATACCTGATGGATTAGTCTCTGTTCTGCAACACGACCAAAGGCCCTAATTTAAATTGTTATAAGTCCTGCCCTTGTTTGTTTTACCAAAAGCAATGTCTTGCATTTATGCAAATTAAACACAATCTGCCACACCACAGCCCAGTGAGTGATATTCCCACGCCCCACACAACCCTGACATGTTTTGAAAGACTCTCCCATCTCCAGAAGGCCTTCAAACTCCTGCCTTTATTTTCGCAAAGACCCTGAGCTTGGTTTGCCTTGTGCGGGCAGCAGGAGGCGTGGGGTGGTGGTGGTGGGAGTGTGGATTGCAGACCACCCTGTGATGGGGAGATTCATTTTCTTCAGGGTAGAGAGTTTGCCATGGGCACCCAGATGGGCCCTAGTTATGCCTGTCTCTTCATTGGGTACGTGGAACATTTCTTTTCCCAGTCCTATTCTGCTACCCTCCCCCACCCACAGCCGTTTCTCCACTGTATCAATGATATCATCGGAGATAATAGGAACTGCAGATACTGGAGAATCTGAGATATCATCAGCACTGCTTCTCTCTCTCGTCTGGAATTGGAAAGCTTCACATATTTTGCTTCCAACTTCCACCCTGCCCTCACTTTCACCTGGTCTATCTCTGACCCCTCCCTTCCCTTCTTCAACATTTCTGTTTCAATTTCTGGGATAGACTGGCCACTAATATTCATTACAAATCCACTGTCTCCCACAGTTACCTGGGCTATACATCCTCACACCCTCCTTTCTGTAAAATCCTGTAAATGTCTTGCATTTATGCAGATTAAACACAATCTGCCACACCACAGCCCAGTGAGTGATATTCCCACCGCACCCCACACAACCCTGACATGTTTCGAAAGACCCTTCCAGCTCCAGAAGGCCTACAAACTCCGGTCTTTATTTTTGCAAAGACTCCCTCCATCCCATTCTCTCAGTTCCTCCGTTTCCAGCACATATGTTCAGATGAGGCTAACTTCAACAAGAGAGCCTCCGACATGTCGACCTTCCTCCTCAACCAAGGATTCCCCAGCTCCTTTGTTGTCAGGGCCCTCAACCAGGTCCGATCCATCTCCCACACTTCTGCCCTCACTCCTTCTCCTTCCTCCCGCAACAGCAATAGGGTTCCCCTTAGCGTCACCGACCATCCCACCGGCATCCACATCCAGAAGATCATCAGATGCCATTTCTGCCACATTCAGTGAGATACCTTCACCACACCACCTCTCCCTTGATAACAAAGTGTGATGCTGGATGAACACAGGAGGCCAAGCAGCATCACAGGCCTGCCTTCCACAGGGACCGTTCTCTCCGGGACACCCTGGTACACACTTCCTTCAGCTCCAACAATTCCCCACAGCCCTACGGCCCTTCCCCTGTAACCGGTGAAGGTGCAACACCTGCCCATTTACCCCTCCCTCCCCAGTATCGCCAAACATACCTTCCAGGTGAAGCAACACTTCACCCGCACTTCCCAGAATCTGGGCGACTGCATTCGCTGCTCACAATGTGGTCGCCTCTACATTGGGAAATGAAGTGAAGACTTGGTGAACGCGAGGTAGAACATCTATGCTCGGCTTGTAAAAAAAGTCTCTGAACTGCCTGTTGCCTGCCACTTTAATGCACCACCCTGCTCCCTGGCCAACATCTCTGTCTCTGGCTTGCTGCACTGTTACAGTGAAGCCCCAAGCAAGCTGGAGGAACAACACCTCATTTTCCACTTGGGGACCCTGCAGCCCTCAGGACTCAGTATTGAGTTCAATAATTTTAGGGACTAAACTCTCCCATGTCCCACACCCCACTGCACACATCAGGCCTTGTTACCACATACCCTGCCATTACACACGCCCTGTTGTGAGTCAATAACAGTCCCTATTAGCAACTACTCACCCTCCCAGCCTGATCGTTATTAACTCCTTTGTCTGCCCAACTTCTTTCTCTCTCTTTGGGCCCGAGCATCTCGTTTACTCTCTACCCCACCCACCTCCCTAGTTTCAGCATATAAACTCACATTTTCTCAGCCACCATCAATTCTGAGGAAGGGTCAGTGAACACCAAACATTGACTCTGTTTTTTTACCTGCAAAGATGCTGCCAAATCTGTTGAGCTTTTCCCACAACTTTGTTTTTGATCCTAAAATATAATTTGTTGCTGTGTAGCATTTAATGCTTTTAGGAGGAGGGCAGTCACACCTTAGAGGTGGGAAATAGTGATCTGCAATATGATCTTTTGGGGTTGGAAATTATGCTCTTTTGTCATGTCTGGTGTTCAGTAATGTTAATCGAGATTCTTCACAGTGCAGAACACGTCTGCAGAATTTCTTTCCCCAACATTGCAGTCTCCAGATATAGTCGGAACTGCTGCTGCTGGAGAATCTGAGAGAACAAAGTATTGACCTAGATCAACACAGCAGGCCAAGCAGCATCAGAGGAGCAGGAAAGCTGACATTTCGGGTCTGGACACTTCTTCAAAAATGGGGGAGGAGAAGGGGATTCTGGAATAAATAGAGAGAGGGGGAGGCAGATGGAAGATGGACAAACGAACAGACAGGTGGAGAGGAGACAGATAGGTCAAGGAAGCTGGGATGGAGCCAGTAAAGGTGAGTGTAGGTGGGGAGTTAGGGTGGAGGTTGGTCAGTCAAGGGAAGACGGACAGGCCAAGGAGACATGGATGAGACTGGTTGGATGGAGGTAGGGGCGGGGGTTGAGGTGGGAGGAGTGGATCAGTGGGAGAAAGGATGGACAGGTCAGGGAGGCAGGGGCGAGCTGGGCTGGTTTTGGGATGCAGTTGGGGATCGGGAGATTTTGAAGCTTGTGAAGTCCATATTGACACCATTAGGCTGCAGGGTTCCCAAGCAAAATATGAAGTCGTGTTCCTGTAGCCTTTGGGTGGTATCGTTGTGGCATTGGATGAGGCCCAGGATGGACATGTCATCCAGGGTGTGGAGCGTAGATGTTCCACAAAGCGGTCTCGAAGGCTCCATGTGTTTTCCCCAATGAAGAGGAGGCCGCATCAGGAACAGGGGATACAGTATACATCAGCAGATGTATAACGAAAAACGAAGACATCTGGGATTTCTGGGAGTGGAATGCCTCATCTGTTTGATGTGGAAGGTTTTACTGCGGCCTGGGATGGAGGGTACGGGGTGGTGGAGTCGGGGCAGGTTCCGCACTTCTCGCAGTTGCAGGGAAAAGAGCTGGGTGACGTGGAGCTGGATGGGAGTGTGGAGCGGACAAGAGATTCATGGAGAAAGTGGTCCCTCCGGAAAGCAGGGAAGAGTGGCGAGGGAAAAATGTCTTTGGTGGTGGGGTCAGATTGCAGATGGCGCAGGTGCTGGAGGATGATGTGTTGGATCCGGAGGTTGGTGGGGGTGATCGGGGCGGGTGGGGTACCTAAGGACGAAAAGATTCTGTTTTGGTTTTATTGATGGGAGGCGGTGTGAGGGATGAGTTGCGCAAAACATGAGAGATGCGTTCAAGGGTATTTTCAACGACTGTGGAGGGTGAGTTGCAATCCTGGAAAAACGAAGACATCTGGGATTTCTGGGAGTGGAATGCCTCATCTCAGGAACAGATGCAGAGGAGGCGAAGGAATTGGGAATAGAGGATGACATTTTTGCAGGAAGGTGGGTGGGAAGAAGTGTATTCTAGGTAGCGGTGGGAGTTGGTAGGCTTGAAATGGATATTGGTTTCCAGGTAGTTTCCAGAGATGGAAACACAGAGGCCCAGGAAGGAGAGAGATCTGTCACAAATGGTCCAGGGAAACTCAAGGTTGGGGTGGAAGTTTTTGGTGACGTGGATGAACTGTTTGAGCTCCTTGTGGGAGCACGAGGCGGCACCGATACTGTTATCAATATAACAGAGGAAGAGGTGGAGTTTAGGGCCAGCGTGGCTTCGTAAAAGGGGTTGTTCTATGTAACCTACAAAGAGGCAGGCATAACTTGGGCCCATGCGGCACCCTTTGTCTGTAGGAAGTGGAAGGGCTTGAAGGAGAAGTTATTAATGGTGAAGACGAGTTCAGCTCAGCGGACAAGGGTGTCAGTGAAGGGGGACTGGTCGGACCTGGGGGACAGGAAGAAGCAGAGGTCCCTCAGGTCATCTGTATGGGGATTACAAGTATACAGGGAGTGGAGGTCGATGGTGAAGATGAGGTGTTGGGGACCAGGGAATTGGAAGTTCTGGAGGAGGTGGATGGAGTGGGTGGTATCATGGACATTGGGGGGGAGTTGCTGGACCAAGGTGGGGAAAATGGAGTCCTGATAGGTGGAGATAAGTTCGGTGGGGCAGGAGCAGGCAGACACAATGGGTTGACCAGGGAAGGCAGGTTTGTGGATTTTGGGAAGGAGATAGAAGCAGGCGGTGCAGGATTAGGGAACGATGAGGTTGGAGGCTGTGAGTGGGAGGTCACCTGAGGTGATGAGGGTGAGGATGGTCTGGGAGATGATGTATTGGTGGTCAGCGGTGGGGTCATGATCAAGGAGGCAGTAGAGGGAGGTGTCAGAGAGCTGGCATCTGGTCTCAGCAATGTCGAGGTCAGTGCGCCATTCTACAACTGTGCTTCCCTTGTCCTCGGGTTTTATAGTGAGGTGAGGGTTGGAGCCAAGGGAGCGGAGGGCTGTATGTTCTGCGGGGCGAGGTTGGAGTGGGTGAAAGGGGTGGAGAGGTGGAGGCAATTCATGTCTCAATAGCAGTTGGAGATGAAGAAGTCGAGTGGGGGTAGGAGGCCTGGGGATGGTGTCCAGGAGGAGGGGGTGTGTTGGCGGTTGGAGAAGGGCAGATAGTATCCATTTGAGCTGGAAATCATAGCAAAGCAATTAAATATGTTAATAGTTTATCTCAATGGCACAGCACATTCCCTCAATATCCTGTAGTTTCGGCAAGTACCTTGCATTTGTTCAACACTAAAAAATCTCCCCTGTGTAATTCAGTAAATTTAACCAGAATTTGATAAATTCAAATTCAGCTGAAAGTTGGCACGTAAAATGTGACTCAAAATCTGAGCATGACTTTGGTCTTGTGTAATGGGTAGCACCAATGCCTGTGCCAGAGGTCTGATTCAATTCCAATCTCTGAATCTATGATAATGTCACTAGCTCTGGACCAGAAGTTCTGGATACAACTCCTGCCAATTGCAGAGGCGTGTCACAGCCTCTCAGAACAGGTTGATGAGCAAATATACGGGACAGCCATATTGTAGATTTAGGAGCCATCGCAGTGTGGTGGCCTTCACCTTTGGACCAGAGGTCTCGATTCAAATCCCACAGCAGTGTTTCATAAAATGTCGAAACAAGTTGGTTAATATTTTTTTCCATAATTGTGACTTGATTGAGAAGGACCAGTGTTGAATTTCAGAATTCAGGCCCGGGATAACAGAAAGCACAGCCATTCGTGTTGATTGGAGTAAAATGTGCACCGTATATATGTTTATAAAATCATGAAGGGCATGGATAGGGTGAATAGTCAGGATCTTTTTCTCGAGTATGGCGAGTCAAACATTAGAAGGCACAGGTTTATGGAACAACGGGAAAGATTTAAAAACCATCTGAATGAACTTCCAGATAAAGTGCTGGAGGCTTGTGAAAATGCCATTTCAAAGGATCGGTAAATGTTTTGGAAGGGTCCAGAGGAATGTAGGCCAAATGTTGGCAAATGGGATGAGATTAATTTCGGATACCTGGGCAGCACGGACATGTGGACCACAGGATTTGTTCCCATACTGTGCATCTTTATGATTCATTCATTTGCTCAGGATCTCTTTGTAATCTTGGATAACCTTTTCTGTCCATGGTTCAAATAATCTCAGTGTCATCCGTAAACTTGCTAACCTTGCCTTCTATAATTTTCATCTGAATCATTCATTTAAATGACAACCAAAAGTAAATCTAACACCGATCCCTGTGGATCACCGCTAATAACAGGCTTCCAGTCTGAAGGACAATCCTCCATGACCACCCTGTCTCCTGCCATAAAGCAGAAACACACACACACGCACACACGCGCATGCACGCGCACACACAGCCATGGAGATAGATACATTTTGATGAATAAGCAGTTCAAGGGTTATGGTGAGAAGGCAAGAGAATTGTTTTGAGAAATATGCCAAGCATAATCGAACAGCAGAGCAGACTCAATGGGCCAGATGGCAAATTCTGCTCCAATTTCTTATACTGCCTGGTCTGAAGGTATCGGGAATATTTAGAGAAGGTAATTTGCTGTAAGGCTAACACACTTTAAGGAGTCTCCCAATTAAGACTGCGATACGAATATATCTTTCTCTTTAACATTGTGCTGTCTGTGGTGTTCTCATCCCCAGGGAACAGTGAACACTGGGTTAGTGAAGATATTCAAGGTGGAGCTCAACTGACCTTTCATGGACAAGAGACTCCATTATTGGGAATAAACAGGAAAAGTGTGTTCAGCCACAAACAGATCAGCCACGATCTTTCTAAATTAAGCTGAAGTCTCGAGGGTCCAGTTGGCCGACTGCAGCTCGTATCCTGTTTGTTGTTGTCTCACTCCACCCTTCAAAGCTGTTACAGAGGAAAAGGATGTCCCCATTCAAACAGTCATGGTTGCTATCATAGAGACACAGAGATATACAGCATGAAAACAGACCCTTCGGTCCAAGTCATCCACGCCATCCAGATATCCTAAATAAATCTGGTCCCATTTGCCAGCATTTGGTCCATTCCTCTCTAAACCATTCCGAAACATATACCCATCATGAAGCCATTTAAATGTTGTAATTGTACCAGCCTCCAACACTTCCTCTGGCAGCTCATTCCATAAACACACCACCCTCTGCATGAAAATGTGGCCCCTTAAGTCGCTTTTAAACCTTTCCCCTCTCTCCTTAAAGCTGTGGCCTCTCGTTTTGGACTCCACCACCCCGGGGAAAAGACCTTGGCTGTTTACACTCCTGTGTCCCTTATGACTTTGCAAAAGTCTGTAAGGTCACTTGTCAACGATATTTTATTTTATCGTGTACCAATTGTGGCAATTTTTCCACACAGCACCCACAGCCAAAAACGAAATTAACCAGAAGCTTCTCTATATTTGTGATGTTCTTAAAGGTGCAGATGTTAACCAGACTGATAGGAAATCTCCCCTCCTCCTCGATACATTTCCGGGGAAAATTGAACACCTGATTGAGAGGGCAGACTAGATTTATTGCTGCATCTGAAAGACAGCATTTTTGACCTTACAGCATTTTACTCAAATGTCAGTCTATATTCTGTGCTTGTTTTTTAAACGCTCAAGGATCAGAATCATTGACAGTACAACCTCTACCTGATGATCTAAAAACAAATGGCCCTAATGGTGTGTTGCTGAGCTCAGATACTTCTCGACAACCAGCTGCACACCACAGTAGAGGCCCTGCAACCGTTCTGGGCTGCAACACTGCGAGTCCTGGTTCACTCACAAGAAATGCAGAAGATAGATAATTATTTAGTTTCAGGTTGGAAAGCTGCGACTAATGGAATTCCTCAAGGAATGTTGTGAGTTCATCAACAGTTTACAATCCAGATTAACGATTTCGATGAAGGGCTGATAGGATTGGAGCTCAATGTGCTAGTACAGCATTATAGTCACCCAATAAGATGACAAGTGGAGGGAGATGATCTACACTGGTGTGTAGACAGGGGGTGTTTGGGAGCAAACTTCCAGCAATGCAAATAAAACAGTACACTGTGGGTTGTGGGACATTCGTGTTTTGGGGAAAGGATAAAACAGCAGTAGGTTATATGACTGGAGAAGTAACGCAGAGATCGGTGCTACTGAGTGATTTGTGTGTCCTGGTACAGAAATCATATAAAGTTAGTCGGAAGATGTTGCAAGTGATTTGGAAAGTAAATGGAATAGTGCTGTTTCTTGAAAAGGGTGCTGGGTATGATGTTAGGCATGTTTCCCTGCTTCTGTACAGGGCATTGCTGAGAATCCATCTCATGCTCTGTCTGTCGTTAATATGCCCGAAACTAAAAAAAATCACAATGGCCTTTGAAACTTTTCAAAGATGGTTCTCTATACACTGTCCTGTGATGAAGGCATCATGTTATGGAGGATTAACAGTTTCGTTCTGAGAACCAGAAATATTCTTGACTATATGAGAACTTGAGGAGAGTGTAAATGGTGAATACCTGACGGATAATTTGTCTTGATTGGGAGAATACAACTGGGGAAATGATTTTAAAAATAAAATAGATTCTGAGGAAGGTTCACTTGACCTGGAACGTTAATTCTAATTTCTCTTCACAGATGCTGCCAGGCTGCTGACCTTTTCCACTAATTTCTGTATTTCTTTAGGAGTAAGACACATTCATTTTAATATAGATGTTGTGAAGACATCAAGACTTGTTATTTTTAAATTATGCAGGCACATATAAACATGTCTTTAAATCAAGTAGGCCCTTTTGTTGCTCAGGAAATGACTCTGTGTATGACAGCAGCAATGATGCGCCAATATGGAGCAGGGACTGTGATGGAAACTAATAGCTCGGACAATGTTCAAGAGGACCTCACATGTTCATGTTTGGGGGTTGGACAGCATTATTGCCCGATTCAACTCAGAGAGGGGAAAAGAAACGCAACCTGCCTGAAAAGCAACAGCCTATCGCTCCCTCTCTACTTCCTTGTTCCTCATCGCATCAATGTTTGAGAGCTGAAAATGCACCGATCATCATTACCACTCATGGAGGATTCATGATGATGATTAATTGGAATCTCCCACTGCCTGTAGCAAAGGGAATTCAGCCAAATCTAATAGTTCCAGGAAATAATCCCATTGCCAACAACTTGTGCGAGCAGAATAAATTTGGAAGCAGAATAACATTTGGGACAATCTCTCACATTTTTCCTTTTATCATGAGTTCAACTGTTACGTGGACAAAGTTTTTTCAAATTAATATTTCAGCTTGTCATCAAATATTTGAGTGTGTGTGTGTGTGTGTGTGTATGTGTGTGTGTGTGTGTGTGTGTCTTTCTTCTATGCATCATAGTTTGAGTAAAATTGGTTGGGTCATAAATGTGTCATTTTAGCAGATTAAAGAAAACTGTCTGACTCTTTCCTTACACTGACCCTGACCCAGTCTGACACCTATATTATCAGCCTGATAATAATCACCAACCTGGTTACATTTAAAATTTGTTGTGATCAGGGGAGAGGAGGGACTAGAAAAGGGAACAGTGACCCGGCAAGCCAGTGCGCCAGAGACCAGTGAGCCTGACATGAGAGCTGGATAAGTTGTTGGAGGGTATTCTGAGGGATAGGATTTACATACACTTGGAAAAGCAAGAAGTGAATAGGGATAATAAACATTGCTTTGTGCAGTGGAAATCACGTCTCACTAACTTGATTATTTTGAAGAGGTGATAAAGAAGGTTGATGAAGGCAGTGTGGCAGACATTTTCCAAATCGGCTTCAGGAAGGTGTTCCATAATGTTCCGAATGGCAGACAGATTAGTAATGGGTAATCACATGGGATCCAGGGGGAGCTCGTCAATTGAATTCAAAATTGGCTTGAAGGTGGAGGATTGTTTTACAGACTGGAGACCAGTGACCAGTGGTGTGCTGCAAGTATCAGTGCTGAGTTCCCTGCTTTCCCTCATTAATATAAAGGATTTGGATGTGAACATCAGAGGCATTGTCAGTAAGTTTACAGATGACATCGAAAGCTGTGGCCGTGGACAGTGGTGAAGTTTATCGCAGAGTGCAAAGGGACATTGATCAGATGGGCCAATGGGCCAAGGTGTGGCTGATGGAGTTTAATTTAGATAAATGAGAGGTTTTGCGTTTGGTAGAGTAAAGCAGGGCAGGACTTTGGGCCCCACGCCTCAGGAAGGACATACTAGCCCTGGAGCGTGTCCAGCGGAGATTCACACGGATGATCCCTGGAATGGTAGTTTTAACGTATGATGAACGGCTAAGGGTTGTGGGATTGTGCTCATTAGAGCTTAGAAGGTTGTGGGGAGACCCAATAGAAACTTACAAATAATGGATGGCTTAGAAGGGGTGGATGCTAGGAAGTTGTTTCTGTTTGGCGGGAGACTAGGGGAGACTAAGTTGTTTCTGTTAGGCAGGAGGAGAGCGAGAGCCAGAAAGAGAGAGCGCCAGGATGCTGCCGGGAA